>NW_009953655.1:4154320-4159072 GCF_000747805.2 Chaetura pelagica | reverse complement strand
CATTCCTGCAGTCATAGTTGGGCTTCAATTCAGACCAGCCTCCCCATTTGCTCTCAAGTGTGCCCATTGCATCTCCATTTTCACTCTCTACTGTTTTGTCTTTCTAGAGGTACCAATGAAGTTTAGCAAGAGTTCCACCTCATTTTTTCTCTTCAAAACAAAAGGCAAATTTACATGATATCTTTAGTACATGGTAAGATGCCTCTAAACAGGAATTCATCTATGAAAACAGATTATAATTAAAAGGAAACGCAATACAGGATGCTGTTAAAAGAAGTTTGTTATTTGAGTACTGCAATTATTTTGTCTTCTTTCCTGTGTTTTCAATAAATATTTACAAATATACAACTTGTTTGTTGCTCTCAGAGCAAACAGGGAGAAGTTTCTGCAGTCAGGACTCTGATTTATGTTGAAATATTTAATGTTACAAATGGACAAAGTCATGACTGACTATCTTCCACATTTACCCCTTTGAATCAACATAGCAGATTTCACAAATGAGACATGCAGCTTTGTATTAAGATAGACACCACTCTTAAATGCTTTCTGCAGGAGGACTACCTTTTTTATTGAACTTAATATAACATGCTAGCACACAGTATCTGGATCATATGTAGTATGAAAAAACATACACTAATTATAAAGAAAATTGGAGCAGGTTTTGGCTCACTGTGGTCCTGACCTAAAGTATGAATTGAGGACTAAGGACATGGACTCAAGTGCATAATATAGCACTCTCATGTTCTGGTTTCTTTGCATTTGCCCCCAAAAGAGGCAGGTTGCATCCAGCCTCCCATCATTTCCATCCTTACAGGCAGCTCTCAGGCAGGCAGGAAGGACATGAGCTTTGCATCACCTCTGCCTGCCAGGTGTCCTGTGATCAGTTATTCAGCATCAGTCCAGCATGGGCTAATGCCAAGTCACATTAAAAAGCACTGAGCAGGTCTCCTAACTGCTATCAGGGCTCTTTTCCTGGTATCTGTGTGCCTCAAGTCTCACATCATGTTGCTTTTAGCTTATGAAAGAAGAGTAAACACTGACCAGAATGTCAGCCAAATGAAATGACCTGTCAAAACCAAACAGCTCCAGCTGTCATACTCCTCATCTCCCTGCTTGTAAATGGCTTTTTAAAAATCGGAAGCATAAGAGCAAGTTGTCCAAGGTCAGCTCTAAAGTGTGCTCTAACTTTGGATCCTTGTCCATTCATGGGTTTTTCAATTTATTTCCATTTCTGTGGCCTGACTGGCTAAAAACAAATACACAGAGTGTCATCTATCAACTAGATCCTTTCTAAGCACTGCATGAAATTAAGTGGGTCTGAAGGTCAAACTCCTTGTGGCTACAGTTCATCAAAGACAGGGTTCAAACTGGCAAATTATTTCAGTTCCCTTCCTTTAGTTAAATTATTCTCAAATTCTCTTTTTCCTAGAGGCTTTTCTTATATATATTTTTTTTCCTGTGGATGTTGGGGAAATTCAGAAGTGATCTCCTAGCCTGGAGCTCCAGGTCCATTTGTGCAAGAGTCAGTGGTGTGCTTACTACACCAGCATTTACACTTAAAACACCTGTGCCATGAGAAAGACAACACAGAATAAAAAATGACAGATCTGCCTTGCATGGGTAAGTAAAATAAACTCTACAGAATATTATTTCCACCCTGAAAGCATACCTTCTGCTATAGCTCCTCTGTGCATTTATCTTAACATTACTGGTACCTATACATTCCCTGTTCTGTTGCTTTTTATTTCTGTTAATACATCCCCATTAGATAGGTTCACTGGCAAAATCAGTCTGGTCTATTCAGTGCCTGCTGCAGAAGGGTTTCCACCTGACTGCCCCTACCCCAAAATGAATAATGAATACTTCAAAGAACTTCTGCATATGTAAAAGAGTAACCTTTGCCCAGAAGGAGGCCTGGCCTCTAACACACTAGTAGAATAAATCATTACCCAACAAGCAGGAGTAATGCCTCTCCTCTTAGTCCTGCACTGTCCAAAGAGGACTGGTGCCAACCTGGGTAAAAATTAGCCATATGGGGGGAAAAAAAATAAAAATTCCTCAAAAATCAGATGATCTCTGCTGCACTACAAGTGTGACCCACACAAATCAAACAGGTCTTGAAGCAAGTGTTCTCTCTTAGAGGTGCCTGCATCTCTCTCCCTCAGCAGAGGGTTTCTGTCAGGGCATTTCATTAGTCCTGCCCTTTCTGTACAAGCTCTTGTCACTCGTATAAGTTGCTATTCCAACATGAAGGCCAAGGAGGAAATGTTTCTGCAATTCTTGAGCTTTCTGACACCCCAGAGACCCCATGACTGGGTTCCCTCCCCTTCAGCCACGAGGGCCAGGACTTTAAGCAGGACAACTGCATAGCCCTCCTTGGGCACCACATCAAGCTCTAGTTAATTTATTCTGAAAACAAGATTAAAGCACTAAAAGGCTGATATTTTCCTTTGAATGTTGTCTTCATTTATGAGCAATGTTAACTTACCATTTCTTTTGGGAGAGGAATTTTGATAAACATGAATGATAAAACCTTCCACCATACCGGAAAGGAAATTTGCATAAATTTCCATCCTCTGTAAGCACTGAAATACAAGAATAAAAACCTCATCATGCAGCTGAAATCCAACCCACATATATATGTTATTATACGAAATTATGAAGACAGATCTTCAAGTTTTTTAGCTGTACATTGGACTATGTGTCTCTGCAACTTGTAGTGCATAAGAAGAGGCTTAAAATCCTACGTACTGCCTGAATCAACAAAGATTAATGGGCTCTGTGGTAAAATAAAGATCTCAGATCATTTCAACTCAAAATACATTGCAATTTCTGGTACAGCAAATGCCAATTATATTCATTAATTGCAATTATCGTTTCTAATTACGTAGTATTGTAATAGCATATTAAATTTATTTCTGAACTAGTATCCTTTCAGGCTCCATATCACGTTGTAACATCTGTTTAAAACAATTAAGGCATCAGACAGTACATACTGAAATAGAAACAGCCAAGAGAAAGTAGGTTTTAAAGGCTGGGGAAAGGCAGATGATTTTCATCATACCACCATCCCTTTGGGATAAGCAGATTCCTCATAACTAAATGGGGAGAAACTGATGGGACCAGTGTCTAAAAAGGGCAAGTTTTACGTTCACTACATCAGTGGTGGGAGGCTAAGGAAGGGTGGTGGGAGGCTAAGAGACAAAAAAATCCGTGGAGACGAGTCTTGAGAATGAGGAAGACTGAAGATAAAAAAGACAATGAAAATCTGTCAGAGCTCATTTAACCATTGAACCAAAAGCAATCAGTTGTGAGAGCCGGGAGCATGAATGGGAAGCCAACCACTGCTGCAGGAGAGAAATGGGGCGTACAAGGGAGCTGGCAGCACAGCACGTTTCCATTTCTCTGGACAATGTACAACTGCTTCTTGTCCTGAGCTTACCCCTGCAGTTACAGCTGGGGCTCCTGCACACCTTTCTAATAGCTGTTAACCTTCACAAGCCCAGATTCATCATTTCAAAAAGCTCCTGAGGCCAATTATTGGCATTATGGAAAAAAAATAACTCTTCCTTGTGGTTCAAACCCTTCCTAAGCAGTCAGAATTATGGTCATTCAATCTGCCCTAACTGTCCCCCTGCCTGTCAATGCAAAACAGCTTCTATCAGCCCTCTGCTATCCCTTTTTTAAGCCTGGTTTTCATTGTCTGAAGTAGA
Source organism: Chaetura pelagica (assembly GCF_000747805.2). NCBI lineage: Eukaryota > Metazoa > Chordata > Aves > Apodiformes > Apodidae > Chaetura > Chaetura pelagica. The sequence goes on along the minus strand of NW_009953655.1, from coordinate 4,155,359 downwards.
AGTTCACATATTTACCTTCTCTGTCTGATACCTCGTGTTATAAGCAGTTAAGAGAGTTTTGAAAATACATCTCAATTCAGAAGACATATTGCACCCCAAAGGATGTAAAAGACTATTTTAAGTCATACAGGCACCATTAGAGGCCCAGTTCATGGAATCCATAACAGCAAAAGCCCAGGACAGTAAAAGCTCTAAAAATGGAAGCTGCAATGCCCACACACAACCAGGATGACTGACTGCCATCAAAACAAATGCAACCCAGCAAATTGCATGGGGCTCAACCCCTTCTCCCACAAAGAGGTCAAGGGCTAGGGCAGAAATTGAACCTATACATATGACAAGCTTATGTACTTCACAGTCAGAGGGCAGACACAGATCTGATTAAAATAAAGGGTGTTGCACCTCTGCAGCCACACCATGTTATGAGTGAATGTAAACCACGCCAGCTCAGAGGAACTAAAATCCCATCAACACCTCCCCATTAATCTGCACCTGAAGGAAAATCACCTGAGATTCCTGAGTTAATCTCAAATTCCCCTCCACACAGAAATTAATATTGGCATAAGCACTCCATAATCCTTATTCTTGTTGAAACAAAGACAGTCTTAGTACGGACTTGCACAGCATGGATACAGACAGGCAGATCTTTCTTACTGTCATGAAAACTATTGGATTTGACTTTGTACCTTGTGGGTGAGTGAACTCATGTTTTGAGCCTCTTCCTGCCCCAGATTTGTAGTGCTACAAAGAGAAAAAAAGAATGTGGATTGGAGACACAAATTCACTCTGGGAATCATCCTATAGAGACAAATGTGCTTTCCAGGATGTCCTGAAATCATGTTTCTTCCAGTGCTTCTCCTATTATTTGTGTGTGTGACTTTTGCTGGGGCACAGTCTGGTGAAGAAGAGAAGATAATCACTGGTTCTTGAGAGGTCTGTGTTAAACCAGGAAAATCCAGCACAGCACAAAAAATAGCAAAGCCCTGCTCCATTATCTTTCTATTGCCAAGGGAAACATCTCCTATTTCACTCAGCAGGA
>NW_009953655.1:4141006-4154299 GCF_000747805.2 Chaetura pelagica | reverse complement strand
AGCAGGAAGCACATATGCATTCTGGGGCCACTTCACAGTTACAAATAATATCCCAGCATTTTACTTTTCCTGCTATTTAGTTCTATCCCCCTGGGCATTAGTTTAAAAAAGCAACTCTGCTTCATTTGGGTTTGCCCATCAGCAAGCAAACAGCACAAGATGATTTTAAGCCATAGGAAATAATAAAAAATGGCAATATACAGAAAGTGCCTCTGCCACCAAAGGTTCAGACAGCTGAACTATAGCAAAATTAAAAAATCACCAAAGCAGCCAAGGAAGCAGCACATCATGGATGCAAAACTGGATAGAGGACTTAACAAGTAAGGGATAAGACAGAGCTGTTGCTAATATATACAGGGAGGGCTTGGACAGTTCTGAGGAGTAAAGAGTTTTTGCACACTACACTGACTCTGCCAGCACTGAGCAGTCTCTAACAGCTTCAGCCAGGGCTGGTCTTTTCCTAGGCACCATGAATATTCCTCTCTGCTCCCTCCTGCAATGTCTAATGAGGTACCTCTGTACTTCACTGGGACAGTTAGGGTTATAGCATCATTTAAGTATATCTGAGCTAGCTTTAATGTAGCTAGTGAAATAAGGCTAATCATAAAGCCACACAACTGGGGACCTAGCTAATGGTGAACTAGCTAATTAGCTGTGTTGGGGGTTTAAGCAAACTAGCAAAGTCAAGCTGGTATGGCCATACTCAGCAGTGCTGCAGCTGCCCTGCAGACATACCCAAAAAATATTCAAAGCACCTGTAACACTGAATGACACAGCATGAAAACAGTAATAGAGGTAGATGGCAACCTAAGCTGGCAAGTCCAGTTACCAGGTAGCAGTAAAGTCTAGTGGGGTATGTTCTCCTTCCATGCTGCTGCAGCTGCCTGCTTGAGTCACCATGTTTCTGAGATATATTTTTAAAATATTTCAAATTTTGTGGTCCTTCTTCCCCTCCCATTCTTTCTCCCTAGCAGGGCAGAGATGTAAGCACTTTCTTTAAATGCAGCTACATATGGGACCAGCTATGGTACAGGCCCCCTGCTTAGACAACACTGCTGTGAACCTTCACCTAGCAAACCCCTTTTGGTTTTCATTTGAAGAGCTCTGCCTTTAGTCTGGTCGGCAGCTTCACTCATCCAACCCCAAGGCAACCTTGTCCTGCCAGCCAACGTGTAGGTGATCCACCACTCCAAAAGAGAAGAATCAGACTTACCATCCTTGCACAGTCACTGCTCAGAGTCAGAGCCAAGACAACAGTGAAAGGAGCACACACTTTCATCTTTGATCTCCTCTCACAAAGGTTTTGCCTGGCAGAGGGAAACTTCCAGGGCTGGGCTGAAGCAGGAGGGTGAATCAGCCACAAGCTTTTGCAAAGGACTGTGATTTACTTGGCTTTAGGGTATTTTAGTTTTCTAAGTAAGCAGAGCTGTTATCATTGTTAATCATTAATGTTTTTGTGGGTAGATGGGAATGCCATGTATTGAGATACTCACCCTAAACCACTGGGAGTGAAGAGTTTACAAAGTGCCTGACCCTTGGAGGTGATCACCAGCAGGTGTTTAAGGGCACCTCCAGAGGAGCTGATCCAATGTCGCTTGTGATCACAGACAATTTACCATCCAGACATTTCCTGTCTCTGTCCCTTCAGGAGCTAATGAAAAGCTTGGTGTAGCAATAACATGGAGCTCCAAAGCAAGCCCACTCAGGAGATGACATTACATTGCAAAATCTGGACCAGATCAATGCCAATATCACACACAAGAATTACTCATTAACAGATGGTTACCTGCCCAGCCATCACTTACAACAGCCCTTCAGCTACAGACTGAGAAAACTAAAAAGAAAGAAAACAGCCATTAGCAAAACCTTTAGTTACCAAAAAGCTCCTTCTGCAGCTGCCTGAGCAAAGCCATCTCTTGGAAGTGTTTGCCTGAGACAGCTGCACTGCAGCAGCATTTCTAATAGGGATGCAGAAGGTATTGCTAAAACTCAGATTTCACTAGTGGAGTCTGTTTCAGCCCCACCTTGCCCCACAACCAAAATCCACAGGTTTGGCTGGTACGACTGTGTCTGTGCTTGAGGCTTTTACCAGCCATGTCCTGTCAATCAGGGACCGCACCTCTTCACACCCTAAATCCCCACAGCCACAACAACAGAAAAAGAATACCATAACCCTTGCTTAAGTTGTGCTCTACCCTTTGAAGTTTCACCAGCACAGCTATGGAAGGGATGTGCTTTTTATTCTTTTAACCCAAGAAGGTCATGGCAGTAGGGCCCAGCAGCGCAGCTATTCCAGCACCGTTTTGCCATGATGGTTCATAATGCTGGAGAGGGTTTCCACTGGCTAAGCTATCACAGCTGTGTCTGTCACAATAACTGCCCTTGCATAACCTTCTTTCTGTCAGAAAGTATTGGAACAGCAGGAACCAGGCAAATTTTAATTTTTCAAGCAAGGAGCAAACAAGAAACAAAAAATTGTTTGCCTCTGTGTGTTCTTTGTAGCCTGAAGAACTGAAGTAAATAAAGCTTCAGAATAGACTCATGGAATAGATATCTTATTTTCATTCATTTAAAACATGGAAATAGGATGTACAGACAGTCTGATCTGCCTGAGAACAACCAGCAAAGCTGGAACATAGATTTCTACTTCTTTGCCTCATTCTTGACTTTGGCCAGCAGGCTTCAAGCTCATAATGCCTACACAACCCTCATAGACATCTGCTTGCCATCCAGGCTACTGACATTGCACAAAGAAAGCAAAAAGAGGGGAAAAAAACAAAAACAAAAACAAAACAAAAAAACACATAAACAAAATAAACACAACAATTAGCTTCTATTCCATCTAATGTTCCCTAAAAAACCTCTGTAGAAAGGGAGGAGCAAGGGAGCAAGGACTGGACAGTGAGGCGAGGAGCAAGAGAATTCTGCAGAAAACTGCAGAAATACCTCATTCCACCCATTCCCAGAATAAAATCCATCCATTTCAAGGACAACCAGAAACATTGTATTTCTGTAGCGACCAAGGCTGCAAGAAAGCATTTTTCCACACCTGAATGTAAGAAAGCAGAAAAGCAAGGATGCATTCTGTGTGTGTGTATGTGAGTGTGTGTGTGTGTCTACTGCCAGGTACTGCAGCTCAAAGCCATTGAACTCCAAGCAAGAGTTGCAGAGGGTCTTTCCGGGCAGGCACAGCTCTAAGCATTTAGCTCACATCCACTCCTCAGCATAAGAAAAAGGAAGAAGCACTAACAGCAGGAGCCACTTCAACTGATAGGACAGTGCTGGCACAAGGCAAAATTAAAAGACATAAAATCCAGGAGCTGCAAGAGAATGTAATGGAAATTACCCCTGAGTAAGGTCTGAATAACAACTAACAGTGATTTCAGGATTCAGACAGATATGAATCATTAAAAAACCCCAACTACTACATGTAGGCTTGCTGTCTTGGTTCAGAAGAGAAGTGCCTGAACAGGTCTTACAGCCATAGACAAAAAGCAGGCTTTAATATGTGACTTCTTTTGTAGATTATTTTTAATGGTTCATGACTCTTTCAGCTGTTCATAACCAGGAGTCTGCCTGCCTTCATCAGGTTTTTCCTAGAACTAGTAAATATGAAGTATGATACATATTTTTTTTGAGAAATGATGTGTCTCATTGGCATGAAAATGCTCAGAAAACTGAAGATTCAGTTTTGATATTGAATTCCTAAAAACCTCACAGATCTTTTTGCACTTCAGAATTTGTGAAGAATAAGGTCTGGGCTCCATCTATTTGTGTGTCATCATGTGAAGCTTTTGGCCATGAGCAGCATAAGAACTGTGCATGGAGGGACAGCAGGGGAACAAATCTGGGGAAAGATATCTGAGATACATTAATCCTTTGCTTTGGTCCAGTTTTATGCCATTCCAGATAGGGCCATTCAGCAGCACGGTCCTGGGTGAGCTGGGAATGACCCTAAAGGCAGAAGGACCAAGCAGGGAGGCCCATGCCTTCCTTCTCCTAACTCATGTTCACATCTGACACCACAGCCTCTGCGTGAAAAATTCAGATGTACACAGCTTCCAATGTGAGGATCATAAAGGTGGGGGGGAAAGAAGCAGCACCGAGCTTAGGGAGTTTCAGGAAGCATCAGCTTTTCTTATTTACTCATATAGACCAGTGATGCAATCACTGGTGCACGGTCACTTTGCGGAAATCACTCTTGACCTCAGGAATGGACTGACCAGAGATGAAGGCAGAGCTGGTGCACACAGCCAGCCACGCAGAGCACTGCATGGCCCGGGCCACAGCCCTCTGCCTCTGCCAAGGACCAGAGAGACACTCTCACAGTCTGCTAGCACCAGATTCCATGTTTTTAAGCCACTGGAGATGCCAAACATGAGAGAAAAGTCTTCTGCTGCAGCAAGGAGGTGCTTTTGGGTTGGTATCACTGCAGCTGAGAACCTACCAGCCTGCAAGACCTGAGGCACTGTGCCAAAACCAAGGCCCCAGTGTGTCAGACTGATGAGCCCACAGAGCTGCTGCTCTCCTTAATCTTCTCAAATCAGTGAATCCGTGCCTCATTATTTCCAGTCTATTGAAGGAAACTTCACACAAAGGGAGAAAACAGACAGGTATGCATGGAGCAACAAGAAAGCTAATGAAGACATGGAAACAATTAGTGGGGCATTCAAGATTAAATCCCTAGCATTAGATTTTAGATCTCATTTAGTGCCCATTTCAAGGGAGGCTCTGTAAAACACTATATAAATATATATAATGTAAATATATAACTAATATATATATAAATAATATATAAATAAAATGTAAATATAGAAAGCATATGTATACATACAAAATAAATATACAAATAAATGTGTGTGTGTGAAAGAAAGGAAATCTGGAAACAGGAGCTAGAGGAAAGCTCTGCCTTTGTGGTGATATATTTGGAAGCTCTACGATCTGCAGCCTGTATTACAGGTCATTACACCAAGGAGACTGCAGCTAAAGTCAGATTCTTGTTTTCTAATAAAATTCCATTTTCCTTTTAAAGAAAGGCACATTCCAACTCTTAACTTTGCTGCACATAATACTGACTATTTCCTGTGGAGGACACATAATCCAAACACATTTAGAGCCAGATTCTTCTACCGCTGAAGTCAATGAATGGTTTCAAAATAAGACTGCAAACTTTTTAGTGTGTTTGCAGGCTGTAATCCTTCTGTAACAAAGGCTAAAATGCCTCAGTTTCAGCATTTTCCCTTAACACTGGCATAATTACAGGAAAATGAAAAGACAAATAAGTACTCAATAAACAAGCAGAAAGAGGCAGAATCCTTGCTACAGGGGGTACAGCATGATAATGCTGCCTCATACATCTGCCTTTTTCTTACTTCCCATATTGCAATGACTTTTATTTCTTTAAATTTAACAGTAATTAATAGAAACCCAGACTGAGCCCAGACTCTGAACTAAGTAGTGATAATGAGACTATAGTAACAACCATCCTAAGTGGTTGAATAACAACAAGAACTACATTAACAGAGACAGCCACCAATACAAATTAATAAAACTGCTCACTTGTAACTCATCAGTTACTTCACTAGACATAAGCAGAAAAGACATATTTAAACACACACAGACGTGTTTGCGTTCATCCCTGTGTACCCACCACCAAGCGGCCTGGGAAAGTGTTGTCATGGACTGCAAGTTCATCAAAGTTGTCCATTTTTATGTTATTTCTGACCATTGTAAATGTTTCTGAGAAATCTACCACTCAGCTACTGCAAAGTTGACAAAACATTATAATCTTTTCTGATTGCTAACTAATTCCCCCATATGTTTTTGCAAACTTCTATGCTTTTTCATAGTAAAAATGTTTTCTTCTGTCGAAGCCAGGCTCTTCATCCCTTGTGAAGGTAACATATGGCAGCCAACTAAGTGGGCAGTGCTGCCTCCAGAGGTGATCTGCTGTCCAGGCTTTAGCTGACATTGTTGTTAGGAAGCCCAAGGGCAGCTTCCTTGATAAGGACACAGTTGTAGGCTACATCATTGTTGACAATAGCATCTAGTGCTGGATCTAAAGTCTCTGTGAGTGTGCTGTGTCCAAGATGTTTATACAACCTGATGAGTGCATGTGAATTGAAAGAAATTAGAAGTATTTCTAGCATGAAAAATACAACTTTAAATTCATCTTTCAAGGAGGGTAGGATGCCTAGGATTGTGTGTAGCCATTCTGCTTCTGGTGTAACAGCAAGGGGCTCGGTGCTGACATGAGACTGATGTATAAACCCTCCTGACTCTTTTCTTCTCTTTTGTGAGATCTACAAACCATGCTGCAGATCTTAGTGTCACTGTTGAATGGGATTCCCTTCTTCTCTGTTGCTTGAGATCATTCCCATCCACTGGTCCTGAGAACTGTTACAAAACTCAGCTGTCCCCATTACTTCATGAATATCCCAGTCATCAGACCTGAGGCTAATGCTCACAGGCTCCAAGTCTAGTAACTTTTAAAATACTTTAGAACAAGGCAATGCAGCAACACTAAGAGAGCAGGAGGGAGCCTTCCCCTTTCCTCTAGCACCTGCTGCTCAGGGCTGCCCCAATGTGGGTCAGATCTGTCTTGGGAAGTGGTGCAACTTCAATCTGGTTACTCACATCCAAAACCAACATCTTCACCACTTCCCACTTCTCTGTTCTGGAGTGGTGCCTAGAGAAAAGATACCATATCACTATTGCTAACCCTACATGCGAAGAAAGAAAGCTGAAATAATTTCACTTGCTTGCTTATTTCAGCAAGAAAAAAGAAAATCTTTGCCTTGAACTAAATGGAAAAGTGGAGTTATTCACATGGGCTTTAAGCAGTGGGGCACTGAGCTTTACTCATAACCACACTGCAACTGCAAACACCTCTGGGTGTTGTCCCCTCCTCCCCCTGGGAGATTCAGAAATCCTGGGGGAAAAAACTGACACAGTTTTGGCTTTCAAGGAGGACTGGAGTCTCAGTTCCTCCTGCACCAACTTCGCTTTTCATACTCACAGTCCCCAAGGTGTGCATAACCTCTGCCACACTGCAACAGAGCAAACAAATCCCTCTGCAAACCACCCCCCTCTCCTAGCAGCAGCCAGGCTGGTGCAGCACGGCTGCAAGGGCTGGGTGCTGGCACCTGGCAGCCAGCAAACACGGGTTTGGCACTGCTGCACTTCAGCAGATCATCTTGGGACAGAAAGATACACCTCCCTCAAATGTTTACTCCTTCTCACTCCTCTCACCTCCCACACTCCTCCAGCACCTCTAGCAGCTCTCCTGGCTTCCCTCTGCCACCAGCTCACAGCTTTGGGGCTTTCTGCATCCATTTTCTTTCTCTTCTCTCCAGGGTCTGAGCTGTTCTCAGATCTCTCATGCTATTTTTTTTTCATCTCACTCCCTCACCACCCTCATCTCTCACTGACAGGCTGACTGTGACTATCCCATCCTGGACCACGACCTTGCCAGCAGCCTCCACTGCCTCCCCAGCACACAGCAGCAGAGTGAACATCTTTCTTCCACGCACAAGCCAGTCTCATAGCATTACTGGGTCTTCTCTCACCTCTGCCTCCTGCAGGGCTTTGAGCTCTCCCATGGCAGCTCTGCAGACCTTCACACTACCATCACAGCTCCCCATGGAGGTGAATCTGCCCCTGAACTCCTGGATTTTCTCCCATGGTTCCTTCAGTTGGACTTGGCATGTTTTTGTTAAATAACCCTCTTCACCAAAACACACACCCTGGTCCGTATTTGCCACTTCTACCCCTTATCTCACTTCTGTGCCTCAGACATGGCCCCTTTGGTCTTGCTCTCCACTAACACCTTTTCTTCCCACACTACCTGGTGAGTGCTCAGAGCTACGCCTTCACTAGAATCATAGAATCATCACAAAATCCTAGAACGGTTTGGGTTGGAAGGGATCTCAAAGATCATCTAGTTCCAACCCCCATGCTAGGGGCAGGGACACTGTCCTGTTCCATCCCCACCAGCTCAGGGAGGTTGTTTTTATTCTCTGTGGGGGACAAGGAGGGACCACAAACACCCTCAAGAGGTTTCAATAAACCAACATAAAAGGAACACATCTGGCAAATGGTGCAGAACAACAACAATCTCAAGGAAACTTGTGGCAAAATTTCCCTCAGATAAACTGTAAATGATGAATAAATATACTGTAAATGATGAATAAATACCTTGAATTATTTTGAAGAGCTATAATGGTGTTATGTATAACCTGTAATAGCCCAGAGTGAAGCTGGAAAAGAGAGAACCAGGGGGTGAGTGGGAAAGAGACAGAAGGAGAGAGGAAGATCACCACCCTCAGGATCCCACACTGGTGGTCTCTGGTCTTTCTGGTTATGATCCTCAGGTGGTGGGTGAGAGTGTGAGAGGGAGAAAGGAGAGCTGAGAGAGGAAAGCAGAGAGAGGGAAGTTCATCTTCATAGGAGAGGTGCTCCAGCCCTCTGAACATCAGAAGCATGAGACCTTGTGAGTCTCTCTCCAGTCAGAGGGTTGTTGTACCCACCTCCCTTCCCAGCCTGTCCTCATCACCAGTGTCAGGCAGGAGCAGGCACAGGCCCCTTGGCAGCGCAGCACCCAGAAGGTACAGCCTTTCAAACAGGCCCTACAGCTCCAGGCCTTCCCTCCTCTGGCTTCAGCATTCCTAAGAACATTCCCTTTTTTTCCCACTCTCCCCATGGCTGTAGCCCTGTTTCATCCATTCCCACACAGGACTTCCCTGCTAACTCTTACTTTCCCAAAGAGGCACATAACACACTGATCAGGCTGCAGCTCTGCCAGCACGACCTCCTGGACACTTCTTCCCCTTGGCATGGGTGGCTTTGCCTTGGCAAGACACAGTATTAGACAATGTTCTGCCTGAGTTTTTTCTCTTTTCAATTCACCGCCTTTGTGTGCACTGATTTTTTAATGGCTACATGCTTCTCTGTGAAGTCATGTTTTTAGCCAGATTCAGCCACTGCAGTTGCTCTTACATATTTAAAAGGCTTTCACCTGCAGCTGTGCTTACAAATGTTTTTTCATGAATGTAAAAAACTTCAGTTCTGATCTGAAAACATAAATCATATCAAAGTAGCAATGGAAGAGCTGGGCTTGAGATGCAAAAAGAGAACCAGACTGTGATTTTATACCCCTAATCACACAAATCTATGAGTGATTTAAGGCTTTGCTACAAGCCACAACATGCAGAACCTTCATTTATACACCTCAGACATGGATCTAGTTGCAAAAACTTGCCAATATTTTAGAAGTCCATTTCAAGGTTATACTTAATTCTGTTCGTACACCCAGATGTTATGGCATGCCTAAAATACTATGCCTGCAACCAGTCTGGGATGTGTTTGCATGAAGAGACTTTTCCTCCTACTGTATATGAATAAGAGTGGAAAGGAGGTAACTGTATTTTTCTAGGACTTAGATACAAACCCTTCCCAATAACCCTGGCTGAAGCAGTGGGCCCATATGCAGAGGCGTCTGGTGGGGTTTTTTTAGCCATGTACTCACCAAAAACTGACAAGAGGAGGTGTAAAAGGCACCCACCTTCCACTGATGCCAACCCATTTAAGTAACTTCAGCACAGGCTGATTTGCAATTGTTAGGCATATACATTCTTAGCTGTGCTCAAATCCCTGCTATTCCACCCACTTTCTTCATTAGCATATTAGACGCCCCCATGGCACTTTAAAATGGTCTGTAAGTCAGGCGTGTGTGAGGGAAGGTGGCTCCACTTCTGCAGCTGAAGGCAGCTGAAGTCTTCCCTTTCAAAGCAAGAAAGAGCAGTAAGGGGGAAGAGACAGCCCCATGGGAAGGAAGCCAGCCCCACAGACTGCCTCAACTTTGTGGTTTTTGCCTATGGTAGGGTTGAGAGCAGAGTTTACAAATAGTGTCCTAATTATTCTGATTGCAGCACTAATAATATCCTGTATGGAAACCTGTATTTATATATGTATACATATCTATTTTCCATATTTTTTTGGTATATATATATATATATATGAAAACCAGATGTATTATTAAACATCCACTTTCTGTTTTGCAGGTAACTCATATGCCAAGGGTTGAAGTACCAGGTGACACCCATTGATCAGCCTTTTGGCTGTGGTGACCAGGGGAAACCACATGACGAGGTGTCTTCTGCTAAACCTGCACCCTGTGCAGGGAGCACTCCTGTCACTCCATGTCACTGCAGCAGCTGCCCAGGGCCAGGAGGGCTGCCTGAACACTGGATAGTGCAATATCACCATGAAGATACTTACCTTAGCTTGGCCAATCTGTATTGGTAAACTGTTAATCTAGCACAGTGTTGGCCTAGGCTTTCCCTGGGCTTTCTGCATCACAAACCTGATAGCAAACGCCTAAGGGACTCCTCCAGTTTCTCCCCTCAGCCTCCCTGCTGCTGATCTCCACTTCCTACACAGAAGCAGGACCCTTGGAACTCAGTCCCATGCCTCAGAGAATGTTTGGGAGAGGTGGTAACCTAATGGGTGTGCAGAGATATAAGCTTGTCTGCTGGAGGGAGGGACATGGATGTCCCTTATCAGGGCTCTCCTCTCACTCCATACAAAAGCCCCACTACCAATGGCCTCTGTGACCTCCCTCTACTCTCCCTTGTCTGTGGTCTCATCCTGTTGGAGATGGCTACACAGTTTTTTCGCCAAATCAATAGGGATTCTGTCCCTGACAAAATCCAAAAGCCCTTTTTCCCATGCTCCCAAAAGTAGGACAGGCAGGGATGTCCCAGAAAGGACCTGGGGTCCCTCCCAGTGAGCAGCTCTCTCCCCACTGCACAAATCCTGACTTCAGGGCCTCAAGAACAAGCTTAGGCTAAAGATTTCACAGTGTGGCAAATATTCCCACATATTTCCTTCTCTCTGTTTTTTTCCCATCATTTCCCTGTACCTCCAGTGCCACTCCTTGTAATTGCTGCAGAAATGTAATTGCTGCTCTGTGTAATTGTGGCAGAAACAATCTGAGCTGTCATCCACTTATATTGTTCACACATCAGGAGAAACTGGCAGATGAGATTCACCCCACCCAGCTTCAGGGATCCCCTGCATATGTGTTTACATCTGAGGTAGGTATTAAGGCTCCCAGTATAAACAATGGACACCTAGAAAACATGGACAAGTGAAATTTAAGGTACAAGTCATCTGTCTAGAAGTATCCTTCAACTTGAAGATGAAACAAGTTATTCTTCATACCCATGAACACTATTAAACATAGCTCTTGATATCCACATACAGAATTAACTATCCTTCTAGCACATATATGAAGTAATATCCATGTTTAGGATACAAAGGCAGCTTTGGGGTCAGACATCTAAAGCTAGGCAAGAAGGTTCCAACTGGGTCCTCCTAAAAGAGAAATCATTACTTTCAGGACAGCTCTGAAGTCTATTTTCAATTAAACCGTACGTTCTTTTCCTCACATAAGGCCCAATCCCATGAACCACACAGTTATCTAGCAAGGAAAATTACATCTTATGGCAACATACAGTGGGTTCTTCCATGGTTTAAACTGATGTCATTGCAGGGAACAGCAGCAAAATCTCATTCCTCTGTAACTGTTCCTTTCCCACAAGAGCATGAAACAAACAGGAAAGATGCAAGACGAGAAGCAGCATTCTCCAGGAGACTGAGGTGGTGCAAGACCAATGGAGGTCCCCATTTAGCACCTTCCAACAGGAAGATGAACATCTGCCTGTTTGTGCCCTCACCCTCTTGCCAAAGACTGAAGTTGCAACATGTGTTGTTCTGGATGTTTTAATTCACACATGCACACGTTTCACTCAAGGCTCAAATGACAAGATCAAAGAGATGTGGCCACCATCACCCTTTATCTCCTGGTTGCAAACAAGTTTCAGCTAACTGTTTGGCATACAGAGGGCTGATCTCAGCCAGACATTGCTTCATCCTGGCTGTAGTATTGACTCTGGAAATATTAAAAGCAAGGAATAGGTTGAAGTTATGTAGATATTGTTGGTATTTGAGTTCCTGTTGGTATATCGGCAAATAGTTATTAAAAAGAATGCTTGATCAAGTCTAGAAATGAGGGATGAGAGTAATTAAAGGGTTGTTTGCCCTCATCACGTGGTTTCATCTCTCCAGAAAAGACTGAAATCTTTAAGAAAGACCCCAGGTACCTCTCACAGAAACGAGGAGAGGCATTAGTTTCATTTTTTTGTGCCCTGATCTAAGATTATGCCATTCCAAAAGGGTTAGGTTTAAATAGATTAAATTCTAGCTAGCCTTTTATTTCTTTATCAGCCTACTCAGGAATGCTACTGAAGCTGTACAATAACTAAGTTAGATACGATTTTGGGATTGTGAGTAGATCTTTGCAGGCAGAGAAGGCAAACAAGGTACAGGTTGGTGTGTCCTGGCAAAGTAGACACAAGGCATTTAAGAACAGACTTCCCAAACTTCAGGGCCTTCTCCAGTGAGGTACATGAGAGCTGTTTGTAGTACTCACCCTGACACTTGCTGGAGGCTTTGGTGGCCTTGCAGCTCTGTGAACCTACCTGCAGGGGGGATGTTCAGCATCACCACTGGAAACCGGTACAAGGGAGCATGGACTTGGAAGAGTTATATTTCATCCCATTCCCATCAGTCGTTATTTTCTCCTGTTGGTCCTCCAAATCCTGCGTGTCCCCTTGCTGTGGCACAGAGTGTTCAAAGGACAAATGAAGAGGATGGTGAATGAGAAGGGAACCATGTAAGGACCATTGTGTCACTGATTCAGGTTAGGGTACACAGACACTGAATCACAGGTTTTTCCACTCTTGCTCTCTGGTAGGTCATGCATTTGTAGATTTTAGCAGTGCCTGCTGCAAGGGCAGGGCAGTTCTGATGCATTTGTCCACTCAGAAACTGCAGAGCTAGACAACCCACCAAGACTATGTGGATGGGAAACCAGAGGGGGATTGCTCTACCTGGAAAACATTCCACTACTGCCTTGCCTCAGGTCTGCAATCCCTTTGTGTTGCCATAACAGAGCCAAAGGAAATAATTAAAGGCTAAAAATCTAACCCACTATTATTAAATTCCAGAGGATGAGCTATTTTTAGGGTATATAAACATTTGGCAGAAATTCTTCACAATCTTCTTTTAAAGGAATTTCTTTATGCAAGCCAGGTTTAAGGTGACATCTTTGCAAAATCTAATAAAATGCAGTTCCATGTTGCCACATACTTCCTTTGAAGCTGTGATGTCCAAATGAAAGCAAGTTCCAGAGTAACTGAAAAAACTTTTTTTTCCACATTTTTTCCCTAC
>NW_009953655.1:4099461-4140766 GCF_000747805.2 Chaetura pelagica | reverse complement strand
TCCCTACAGTGAAATTAGATATCAATGAAACATTATCAGTTCCAGTGGTATAAATTATTTACTTACTACATACATACATAATCAACATTTTAAATTAGTTTGACACACTGAAGATTCTATAAACATTGTGAGGTGTAAGATTTCTCAATACTTTGGGGAGACAAGGCATGAGAAATAAATCCAATTTTCATATTAGAAAGTCATTATACAGATGTTTAAAGACAAAACCACAAATAAAACAAGAATACAAATTTCTGTACAACATTTTAGACTGTATGACAGAATGATAACTTGGGATTCAAAAATATAAACAATTGTCTTTCTTTATCTTCCAGAAAAGAATTAAGAAAACATGTTGGTTCATGTGTAACATACCAGATTTGCTATTTTGTGTAACACAGTCAAGATCTGCAAACATCTGATCATCCAGCACTTCTCAGCAGAAAAGGTCTTGTGAAAAAAAGTCAAGAGGAACCCAGCTAAAAGTGACAGTTGGTCTACAGGAAGGAAATATTCCAGCAAGACCAATAAAAACTTTTCCAGTGTTTTAAATGGCATCCATTGGATTAGGGCTCACAAATGTCCCAGTTGTTTGGTACCCTATAATGATAACCCTGGGAAGCTGTTCCAAGAATACAGGCAGAGAGAAGCACTTGGATGTACCACTTGTTTTTGCTGCAAGGTAAACACCCACACTATCCACAGAGCAGCACTCTTTTCACACAGGTTTGCTACAGTCTCAAAAAGCCTGGGAAGCTGCCTGTACATGCAAAAATATGGTCATTTCTAAACCCAAAACAAAGAGCTGCAGTTGAGAGTTGGGTGGAGTGCCTTGGATGGTGGGTTTGGCTCCTCACACCTCTTGATAAGGACCTGCAGCTGGGCCAAGGCCCTTATCTAACTGAACCTTCTGAAACTTGTCAAAAGCTTTGAGAAGCTGTGAAAAGATGCCTGTGGGTGTTTGCACTAGGGAAGCTGTGGTGCCCCACTGCACACTCGCCCAGTCTCCTGGCTACCAAACACCACAGGAGAGACCATTTTAAACAACATCAACCCTCGATACTGCGTCAGGGAGCCCTGGGGTGAGCAGCAGCACCACCACGGAGAAACAGCTCCTGGCAAGGATTTCAGTTTTGTGGCAAACGTCAGGATACTTCCAAAACATCAGATAAGCTCTTAAGTCCTGATTTTCCCTGCTACTACAAGATAAGGAGGCTACTGGCTGAGCCACATCTTCTAACAGTTTTCTGGCAAGAATAGTAAATTCCAGCTTTAGAAGAGAAGAAGGAATAAAGCAACACACTCTACAGCAAAGGCAAGGAAAGAGGCCAAAACTTTCAGGTGGAAAAGTAGTGCACGAAGGACCCAGCATCCTTGAAAGACATTAGATTGCCCCAGAATATGTTCAGGAGCATGAGAAGGGACATGGTACAGCCAGGTACTGGCTCCTTCCCACAGAGCAGCAAATCTCTTGCAAAGTCTCTGCAAAGCCTGTTCACGTGCCTTCAAAAACCATCGGTTCTTTGCCATGGAGTCCTCCAGAGCTAAATTGTGCAGTGGTTTATTTTGCATGTGTGTTATATCACAAAATTGTTGACAAGGCTCACTGCTACAGTCATCCTAACAGGGAATTCCCTTTGCAAGTTTGCCTATATGTGTGTTTTCTATTCTTCACAGAGCCTTTAAAACAAAAACAAAAAACCAACAACAAAACTACCAGACAAGTGAAATATAAGACAACTGGTATATTTAATAAGATTTAGAAAGCTGCAGGATTTTCTAAGTATTGGGTTGGTTTTTTTATACCACTGTTTGCTACACTTTGAGGTTTGAGTACTGATATACATCAGTGGATCTTCCTCTTCCATGTGAGAGAACAGGGAGACTATATTTCCCTTTTATTTATCATTTTGGGATCAAGGAGGCATAAGAGTAACTCTCTCTACAAGCAGGGTTTCAAAGGGAGAAAACTGGAAAAAGTAAAAGAGAAATAAAACCACACAAAATCTGGCTATCTTTAAGAACTAGCTAGGAAGATAAAGGATTAAGCTATCTAAAAGCACTTCAATTGGGCTGCTTTTTTAATTGCAAATAGATTGCATTAGTAGTGGAAATCACAGTATAATGAGGCAACTTAAAATCATATTATAATGTTGAAGTCACACAGTAAGTAGAACCAGACAATATCCTTAGTAAAATCTTGGAAAACATCAGCCAGAGACAGTCTGTCCACATTCATTTTCATCAACTTCCTGATCTGTGACAACTGATACCAGCAGGTTTAGCTTTTATATATAATGACAGATACTGAATAGGAGAGTTAATATTATTTTTAAGTCTAAGGAATGAAGTAATGAGTTCTAGCTACGAAGTCATTCTTTTAAACAATATGCCAATAACTGGCATAACAGCACAGCGTGGGGAGAAACAGGTTTTCCCATATCCCTTTGCCTACAGGATTTCCAGGCATTGTGCCAAGATTTTTCCCCTATGTTAAAGAAAACTCCATTCTTTCACATCTTTCATTTTTCTGCACACAGCTTGGTTCTCCCATCCTGTCAAATTCCCTTTGAATCCTTCATACCTTCTAATCCAGTTTGCTTCACTCACATTTTTAAATGTGGCTGTTGGTTGTTGTTGGTATTTTTTCTGAGGACATCAGCTTTTGGAGAGAAAACAGGAGAAAGTGAAGAACCAGCTCTTTGATTTAAACGTGGCATTTACAAGCTTCACCTGATGGCCCCTAATTCCTGCATTAGAAAAGACTGTGACAGTCAATCCCTATCCACCCCTTCCATGGCACTCACAGGTTTTCAGACCTTATTATACCTCCCCTCAGCTGTGTTTTTCTTCCAGCTGAAGAAATCCCTACTGCTCACTAAGTCGCTCTAGTGCACTTGCACAACAGAAGACAAGCAACCTTACTTCATCTAGAATACTGATCACAGATAAATAAAGACTGCAGCGATTGTCTTTGAATTTCAAGCTTTACCTGTATGATGTGAGGATTTTGTTTTCCAAGTCACACAAAAAGTGCAAAGCCCATCGCAGCTCAAAAAGCCCTCTCTTGAGTTTGACTGGTGTCATCACAGAATGATCACAGTCATGTTGGTCTTGATTAGAACAAAGCTATTTCATGGAAGATAGGAAAAAACTGTGGCCATTTCTTTGCGCAAAGAAATGTCCTCTCATGGGCAATTATTAGCAAAGTTCTATCAAAAACTTAATAAACATGGAACAAACATTTTAAAGATACATAGATATGTATTTTCACATCATTGGACTATGACTGCTTTATTGTTCCCCCATGGGTGATTTATGGTACAATACAAACCGACATAACCCATGGGTCAGTACAGAAGCTTTCCCCCTTTCTCCTCAGCACAGGTATAGTCAGACCACTTGCACAGTCAGCTGATGCACAATGCTCTGGCTGTATTTTAAGAATAGAGTCCATTGCAGCGTGGTACCCAGCTACATCAGCCTCCAAACCTGTTCCCTCACTCCTAGTCCTGGTCTCCAATGCTGCGCAGGGTGTTTCCCTGCGTCTAGAATCATGACAACACTGTGATTTTAGTGTTGATTCTCAAATAGGTTTTAATCTTGAAAGTTTTTAAAAGAACAGCTATTTTCATAGGATATATCCTCATTCAGTCACACATTTTGTTGAGCCTAATGTTAGTAAGTGCTTTCCTCAATGTCAAGAGCAAGATGGGGCAGGTCCTGATCTCTTCACGCCTCTGACTAATGACAGGACTTGGAGAAAAGGTAGGAAGCTCAGTCAGGGGAGGTTTAGGTTGGATATCAGGAAAAGGTTTTTCACCCAGAGGGTGGTCGAGCACTGGAACAAGCTCCCCAGGGAAGTGGTCACAGCACCCAGCCTGCCTGAGTTCAAGAAGCATTTGGATGATGCTTTCAGGCACATGGTGTGATTCTTGGGGTGCCCCACACAGGGACAGGAGTTGGACTCAATGATCCTGATGGGTCCCTTCCAACTCAGCATATCCTATGATTCTATTAATGCTAATGGGTGCAGTGTTCATTTATACCATTGGAGTATTTGATGTATAACACTTAAGTTCTAGGAAACTTGCTTTACTGTATAAACTCTTACATATCTCTTTCTTATCTTACAGACTTAAGAAACTAAGTGGCTGCCTCCAGTATTCTCAGCTATTCAGAAAAGTCCCAATTTTTTGCATACTGTAGGAGCAAAGAAAGAAAAGTTAATGAATAATTACTGTGACGCTTTAGACTTACTGCCAGTATGGACCTACAGTCCACGAGCTATGCAAGATGATATTTTGAGTCTTACAAGAATTTCAAAGCAGTGACTCACCAGAAGGTCTCAATATATACCCCAAATACTGTTTCACATTGATGTGCAGAGATCCAACGCTCTTATTTCTTCATGTACCCTTTTGCTTGTCCAGACTCCTAACCTCTTCTGAAGAAACAGGAAAGGAGGAACAGTAGTGGGTGGCAAAAGCAACATGTTCAGTAGTATTAAGTATCTTTTCTTTCTCAAAATCCCACCCGAGGCTAAAAGATTAACTGAAACTAGAACCAACGGCAAGAATGAGGGCACTTAATCAATTATTGAAAGAGCAGTAATGAAACCCACCTTCCCCCAAAGCTAAAAGACACTAAGAGCAGTGATGAGGAGGGACCCAGGTGACCCTCCCACCACTATGTAATTAGTATATACATTTCTGGTATGGAAAAACCACCAGTGTTGGCTACAAGAGCAGTTATTATTTCCAGCACAGGAAATTCACAGCTTTTTTTTTTTTTTTGCTTTTTTTTTTCTTTTTTTTTTTTTCTTCTTCTTACTGCTTGTATAACAAGAGTCTTATTGCATAAATCCATCCAGGCAATGGATTAGACAGGACTGAATCCCACTTGGACTTCTTCCCAAATTTTACTAAACAGATAGGAAGATACTAAGAAAATAATCCTCATCTTTTTACACCAGTAACTGATTTTACTTCCACTTCAAGTCAATGGGGGGGACAGAGAAACCTGCAGACAAGGAAACACATTAGAAGGTTAAAGTGAAATCATCTTAAATAAGAAGTTTGGATAAAGGAATTTAAAGTGAATTTGTCTTTATTAAAGACAAGAAAGGCAGGGGTGGAAATAATAATTTTAATTGCACTGTGCAATGGAATCATCCCAAGGAATATTATATAGAAATGATAAGAGAACAAAACCAAATAGCTCAATACTTCTGTTGAAATACTATTTTTTCACTCTACAGGTCCTAAGTCATAACAGAAGGGACAGTGTAGCAGGCTCGTTGAAGGCAACAGGTACTGGAAACAACTTCAAGCTTGCAGGAAATTGTCTCTAAGGCATATTTCCATTGCTGCTGATGCCAAGCAAAAATACCAGAACTCTTAATACAAAACACAGATTTAAACAAAAGTAGCTTTATACTGATTCTCAGTGCCCTTATTCTTCTCACTCTTGACAGTAATCAGAGACGGAAGGTCTGATGTCCTATAAACTCCAGTCCTCATCCTTCCTTGGCAAGATCTCAGTTCAGAGATGTACCCTTCAAAGCTGAGGTTCCCTTCACAATCGTCACAGGAGCGTGTGCCAGAGTCTTCCAGTTTGACTCCATCCACATCGATTATCCTGTTCACTGGGAGCTCCCTACCTGGGCTCTCTCTCACTCCAGGAGAATTAAAGTTTCTGCTGATCTTCACTCTGTGAGAGGGTTGCTCACAAGAGTTTCCTGAAGTCTCCTGTGAATCTTTATTCTTTTTGTGGTTTGCACCTAACAGAAGAATTAAAAACAAAACAACAACAAAAAAAACACAAACAGGAGAGTTAAGTATCTTCTGGGTTTAGCAGTTTTCAATCTTGCAACCTCCTCTGAGGTCCTAATGGTAGATAGTCAGCTGGAATACTCCTCCACTCCAAAAAGGTGAGGTCCTAATGGTAGATAGTCAGCTGGAATGCTCCTCCACTCCAACAAGATGTATTGATGTGCCAAATTGATAAGTAAACAATAAATCTCAAAGATTAACTTATGTATTGATGTGCCAAATTGATAAGTAAACAGTAAATCTCAAAGATTAATTTATAACATAAATACGCATCTGTCTTAATTTAGCATTTTTCAGAGTTTCTAAAAAGACTCTGTTAAAAATATCTACTTTGTATAAATTTTCACACCTGTAGAACAAAAATTCTCACACCAGCAAACCCAAATTTGAAGGAGGAGAATACAGAGCTTCCACTGGGCCAGGAGCTGTTCCTTCACTTGAACTGGCCTCCATTACCAGGCCCCTGCTATTATTTTTACTTGGCTACAGATTAATTTTCTAGCACATTTAGAAAGGATGATTTGAAATTGTAGTTGACTGTCCTGAACTGCAATTAAGCAATTACTGGCCGTGGTTAAAAGCATAAGAAGAAATATCTTAATCTGCTGAAGAACACTCCAGAAACACCTGAATTACGTTTAATTTTATAACCCTGAAGTTTATTTTTGGTACAGCACTTCTAAAATCACAACTGTTAGGAATTGAGCCTATTCTCTAGAGCTGCTCAAACAAAGATGCTACTATCCCAAGTTAATCCTAGATTAAAACCTGGAGCTCACCAAAAGTTGGTTTTTCCTTAAGTGGGATCATGCAAACTGCCATGTACTTGCTTTGCCAAGCAACAAGAAGGATAAAGAATGAGTTGATTTCATGATTTGCACCACGGTTATCACCATGATTTCAGTAGCTGAGATGCCCACACCATAACATCATAGAAAAGGGGCAAAATTTGCAGGGAGAGAGAACTACTTTTATTAGACCAACTGATATCCAAGTGAAAACCAGAAAAACTTTCAAGGCACCAAAGCAGACCTGAGTAAGGACTTCCACTTCACATTTTACTAATTTTTTCCATGTATATATATATATATATCTGATCTTTTAAAAGATAACACCTTGTCCAACCTTACTACTGTGCCTTACCTAAACCATTTGTAAACCTCTTGTGGCAGCACACACAAGTGTCTGACTACCACATTTAGCCACACAAGTCCCATGAGACTTGTGTGGCCTAATCCCATAGCTGTCTTTGAAATCTTTTCTTTGTCTTTTTTCCATCATGTGAAGTGTATGGGGTTTTTTGCAAGAAAAATACATTTCCCAGTATAATCCCTGTAATCAAGAACTTTTTGATATGAAGGAAGGGGAAAAATGCCATAGAAATGATTAAAAAAGCAATTTCATACGGTTTCAATCAGATCACTCCAGTGTCTTCTCAAGGGTTAAAGCTTTCTATTTAATGAAAATAAGTTAAGCTTCTAAGTAGTGCAATATTATTTTAGTGCCTTAGCTACAGTGTAGTCCCACAGTAATTATGAGGATATTCCATGTCAGTAATGCTTGGGTTTTTTTCACATCCAGAGGAATCAGTTCAAACTCCCAACAAATCAGCTGAGCAATAGCAGAGAAGACAGAAAGCTTTCTCAGCCCTGTCAGCCCAGCATGACTCCAGCCTGCTAAATTACAGCTAACATTTAATGTGACTGTATTATGCTTAATGTTTACATCTTCCTGCTGCAGCTGAACATTGGCTTAATTTTAACTGCTGTTTGCATGGCTGTGGTGTAAAATGCTATTCTTCTATTCTAAACGGTTTATCTTGAATTAATGTACTGGATTGTACTCTTGATCTTTTAAAACTACTGCTCTATGTCCTTTGAGGGAGATCTGATATGTCTTTCATGTTTTAAAAGACATACTAATTTTTTAAAAAGCCGTAATAAAGGTAAATTACACCAAATAGTTTGCATTGACAGAGCATGAATCATCCAGTTGCCTTAGTACTCAGAATACATCCTTTGACTAAATATAATGTAAAGAAAGAACTTTGATGGTGGTGTAAGGTCTCATGACTCTGCTGGCTTGAACTTTCCACAGTCCAAAGATACAGCCTGCATTAACAGGGTTCAACAGATGAAAGAACTGGGAGCTCTTGCTGAGCTCTGCTATGGAAGGTGTAGGCATTGCTGCATTTAACTGGTTGCTAAGTCCTTCTACAGCTACATATAAGAAATGCCATTAAGTCTTGGAATTATGGTGTCACTGAGTCGCCACCCGGAACAACTGAGCTTGTAAGTTGTCTATTAGGGACAAAGCAAAAATAAGGTCAATTTCAGCTCTCAGGCTTCACAAGACCTCAGTCCATCTGGAGAGAAACAGATCCACACTATGGACAGTTTTTTTCTATTAATGCCCTTCTCAGAAGCAATCCCACTGAATCATCTAATAAATAACTGCTAGAGGCATGGCAGAAACAGAGGTGGTCTTTTCTAAAATAGTAGTTTGAAACAACATGGAATCATCAAGGGATGATACCATGAAGATGACTTCTCTTCCCTAGCAAAGTAGAAAAAATCTTGGCTCATCTACAACAAACAGGAAGATGACTCCATGAGTAGCACTACACTGAAGCAGTATTTTAATGTGCGCTTTTTTTTCCTCATTTTTAAAAATCAAGTATTTATGAAGCAAGGCTATTTAGCACAAATAACAGAAAATATTCCCAAAACCAGTTTCTGTATAAACACATCCCACAAGTTTTCCAGTAAACTCGAGATTTGCAAGCACTCAGTGGAGCTTTATAATGAAGCTTAAGTGATGCCTACAGCACTTCAGCACTGGTGTCCTCATATCCCCTGTTTGAGCAACAAACCATCTAAGGTGCAGAGAGTTTTCACACATGACATTTCGCTTCATATACTCTTGTGCTGAAGTGATGAAACCTCCATGGACGGCTCTGCCTTACATGAAGTATGTCAGGAATGATTCTACATATACCTGAATCTAATCTGTCAAATGTCCTACCTACATTCAGAAGGGAAAGGAAGCCAGTTCTTAGAGCAGTAGTTGCACAGAGTGATTTTCATAAAGACTGAAGCAGCATAATCAGGGCTACTGGTAATCTTCAGCTCCTCTGCTAAGCATTCCAAGCAGCTCTAAGGGAATTTTCTTGTGCATCTGATCCCATTAAGTATGTTCCAGCTGCTTTAAAGATGGGATGATGCATGTCTTCTGCGGTCTTTAAAGTGGAGATCTGCTCTTTTCCAGACTCACAGCTAAATGACTGCTTGGAATGCTAAGTGCACCAGTCTGCATTTTTCAGAAGCTTCACTATCAGGAAGTGTTTTAGCTGATTTCATTTCCTTTACTAATATTTTTAATTATTTTCTGATATTTTCACTTTGTGTGCTTTTATATTGTTTCTATACTGTAATTATTGGATCTGTTTCTTTTCAATGTGCCCATTTTAGTTATGATTCACTTGTTAAAGCATAATTTAGATCTGATCTGAAATTCAGCACCTTTCAGTGATCAAAATGCCATTCACACCAGATTTCTCTCTTTTTAAATAAAAGCAAGTAGATGTTTACTAACTTTCACTGTTAGAGCTGACCTTTGTATTTCAAAGTGCATACTTGGTGGATTTCATGTAGGACAGAATGTTAAATTCTATTCCATGATTTTCCCAGTGCTATTTCCATGCAAACAGACCTCTTCCATGCAGACTCAGCATTTCATTTAGCATTCTGGATTTGCTAAAATCCTTCTGTTCTTGTCAAAATCCTTTACTATATTGATGGCTGTCAGCTCTACTGAGAGGTTACACAGTTACTCCGTGATTTCTATACTACTGATCCCAGGCACTTGGCCTCTAATGTCAGAGAGGACCAGATATTCAGTTAAGAAGAGCAGGCTCCAGTTTAATGGTTTTGTGCTAACAGCAGCCAAGTATCTGTTTGAAGTATTTAAAAATACTTATAACTGCTGTGGAAAGAAATCACCAGTTTTCAGACACAGCTCCTATAATTGGTTATTTACTGGCATATACCACCTCCAAATGCATTTAGACATTGTCAGTCCCCAAATCCATAGACTGGCATGTTCTTTCATGCAGGAGATGGAGCAGACATGGTTCTCCTCTCTGATTCCTTACAACAACCTGTCCTGGTCTAAGAGAACACTTTTTATACGAGACTATGGAAAAGGAGCTTTGAGATGGTAATTTCTGCAATGCTCTTTGCATGGATGTCCTGGAAATATTTCAGTATGAGTAACTTTTCTTTAAGATCCATGTAATCTGGCATTCTGGGAAAAACACTTCTCCCTTCCTGTCCTAAACTCCTGGGAAATGGTACTTCAAAATTCTAGGCTTCCTACATGTGGATTATTTTACGTGGTGGGTAAGTAACTTCCACACTGGCTGATGTGCTGTTGGTACTCTAAGCATTTATTTATTTTTTTTTTACATTTGTAAAGTGATTTCTGCTTTTGAAGGGAAAAATAAACTTTACATTTATAAATTAGAATTCTGTGGGTTAAATTCCCTTCAAAAGTTTCCTTTCTTCTATCTCTCAACTGATAAAACACCATGGAGAAAGAGGATTTAATAAAAGGTTTCTACTTACAGTCTATGCTAAACCTTTTCAAAAGAAGTTTGACTTTACATGCTGAATTTCACTTGCATGATGAAACACCAACTGCAGCACATGCTCAGAGCTTTGAAATCTGACTCAGCAACAGTGAGTGCATTAAGTTAGGAAAGAGATTATTCTACAGAGCAGGAATACTCTGCATTACCAGCCTATTTACTTTTGTCCTGGGAATTCCTGCAATGCATTTGCAGGGTTACTATTAGAAGCACAGGGCAGACAGAAATTCTTTCACTGCACTGATCTCAAAGAACAAAGCACAAAACATTATTTGGAAGGACAAATTCTGGATATTACACAGAAAGGGGAGTGGGTGCAGTGACTAGTGCTCACCAGTGGCATATCTAACCAAAAAAGGAAACACTGCAAACTGTGTTTGCTGCAGGCAGTGGCATTATATATATATATATTATATACACCTGACTACAAAAGCTGCTGAAGGTAACTCCACACACCACCACTTAAAAGGCAGGAACAGTCCAAGGATAAATAAAATTAAAGTTCTGAATTTTGATCAAGTGACACACATGCCCTTAATAATAACTAAATTTGCTTAAACTTTGCTTCTCCACTGCTAAAACTGAAACAATTTTCAGTTGACCACTTTCCAAGCAACAGGCATGACAAAGCACCTCTGCAGATATTCAGCCCTCACACTGATTTTGCTTTTCCATCAGTTGGTAGCAACAGCATGTTTAACAACTGCATATTGGGAAGTAGTGGATTGGATTAGTCAAATCAATTTTAACTTAATCTGCCATTAATTATGTTATTTTTCAATTAAGAAATTCTAAAATGTGGTTTAGCAGGGTTACCAGTTACATTTCAACCAAGTTCATTTCATCATCCTGATACAAGTTGTGCTTGAACAGATCTGGTTTTAGCCTGTGTGCATTTGGTTCAAAGAGCAGCTGTAATTTTTCTAACGTTTTATCTAGTCAGTGATAAAATTTGTAATTCTCTTTAAAATGTGTATCTTGCTCTTTGATTGCAACAAGCTTACACTTCAACTAATCACCCCTCAAGGCCTTCCTTGCTTCCTGGTTGTCTGCTCTTAACATAACTCTCCTTCTCTTTTGTTTATTATTGATCTCTGTCATGTACTACATGTAATTCTTCCATTTAATCATCCTCTGATTAAAAGAGGATTAGCAGATTCTGGCCTTAGTATTATTGGATCCCCCTGAGTACTTTTTTATATTGATCCAGAATCCAATTATCTTCTATAAAATTACTCAGGGCCAGTAAGGGCATAATTAAGTGCAGGACAACAGTCTCTATTAAAAATATTCACATTATTTTTACATGTTTTAGTCATAATCCTTTTCTTACATTTTTATTTATGTTTTCATGTACCTGGTTATCTTGTTTTACATAGAAAGCACAGCTGGATTTTCTCTAAAATATGGCACATGAATTAATAGATTATGTACAATATTAATTACATAAAATATTCTTGAATTTATTACAAGACTAAAGGTTTCTTTTACTTTTTTTAAGATATATGTGTGATTGTTTTTCATCTCCTTAATTATCACCAAGTTTATAGCACTTGGAATTTATTACCCTTATATCTGAAAAGTTTAGTAGCCAAAAAGGGAAAGTCTCAGAACCACTGCGCTATTAGCTGATTTTTATTGCTTGGGTACAGGGCACTGAAGCCTCTCTGTGAATAATCAAAAAGAGCTGTTAGGATTATTAGGTATTTTTGTCTTTGGGAACAATAGCCAGCCTCAGGCTCTGAGAAGACACCCTGCATTTTATTTCTGTATAATTTATCTTTCAAAACAACAACAAAAATCCCAGCACTGGCATGAACTATCCCCTTTCTGAAAAAAAATATTTCTAATAAGAAAGGAAGCAAGTTTATTTTGAGCATATGCTTGCCCGTCTACTTCAGAAACAATGTGGTATCTTCAGAACAAATTAACTAACTTCTTATATAGTCTACATTCATACTTTATCTTCCATAGCCGTATTATTAAAGTATAATTCCAGAGAGTTCACCATAATTTTATTTTCCCTATCTTAACCAATGACATTACCTATCAAAAGAGAATTTTTAAGAAACTCTTTACTCAACTGAATTGCTGGATCCAGTCTATAAATATACAAAAAAATAAAACAAAATCTTACTTGGTAGGCAATCATTCCATTGACTGCAATTTTAATTTAAGAATATTTTTCATCTTAAATACGATGGGAAAAAAAAATGGATGTTTTTAATAACAAATGGAAGAACAGTTCAATGGACTCAAATTACAGTCTGTGCATCTTCAGTCTGGATTGCTGCAAATTGGCCTATTGAAGGATGAAATGGTACTCCCTGAAAAAACCCAGTTGTTACACAGACTAAAAGCCCACCTACTTTGTAGTAGAGGCCACAGTGAACAACTCACAGGCCCCAGTGGAATATCTTTGAATAAATAAGCTAGTGTGTGGCCTCTGGCCTGATACTCACAGCTTCTGAGGGGAGTAAAGGTTTGAAAAAGCACCTCTCCCATGACAGCTGTTTTTCCCTTGGGCAATGAACATGCCTAACCCCCTGGGAAAAACTGGACAACATTCAAAGTACCTAGACTATGCCATGCAATTAAAACCAAAACCAAACCTCAACCTAAAGAGACTAAATCAGTATCTTAACACTTTCAAAAGCAGACACATTGCTTCAAGCCAATTACATCACACAATTAGGAAGTTACTTCTTCCATAGATGGGTACGACCACCATTTCATGTAAAGACTTGAAGTAAGTACATTTCAGAATTACTGTTAAAACACCAGAAACCCCTTATTTTTGAACTGGGAAATCTGCCAGAAACCAGCAAGCTTATTGAAAAATACAGGCATTTTCTTCTTGATCAGTAATGCAGCTAGAATCAGGAATGATTCTTGTATTGCAACTGATTGGATATGTACTTCATAGTTAAATATTATTACAGTATAAAGACGTTTTACTTAAGAAAGCTAAGATCTGTGTTTGAAAAATTGTTCTCAAAAGCTCTGAGCAATGCAGACCTCATTTTCTGGTTTTCCATTATTCATGTTCTGTTTTCAAGATCTTCAAATTAAAAGAACCTCAGGAATTACCCACTACAGGGATGAAGAGTGACCTGGCTTTGCTACATCAGGCTGTGGTTAGAGAACTGCTCCCTTCAGAACAAGGACAGCTTCATTCCACCAGCCCTTTTCCCAGCTCAAAGAAACCCAACATATGAAAGCCCAACACAAAGTGTAACCATACACATCACCTGCCTTCATACCCATTTTAAACCA
This sequence comes from Chaetura pelagica, assembly GCF_000747805.2. Lineage (NCBI taxonomy): Eukaryota > Metazoa > Chordata > Aves > Apodiformes > Apodidae > Chaetura > Chaetura pelagica. The sequence goes on along the minus strand of NW_009953655.1, from coordinate 4,127,008 downwards.
AGAGTATAGACCACTTCAAATTATGTAGTCATTATTCTTCCAATACCATTTTAATTCAATAAAACTTATATGAGTTGGTTATGAATGGAGAACCATTAACGCACTTAAAAAAGCAACCATTATTAATGATTTAGTCCTTTGAAATATTAATTATTGACTGGAAATTGTTTCCAGCAGTCTTTATTATCATTATTGTATATCACTGAATAATCTTCCCATGCAAACTCCATGAAATCATGAAAATAGAAAAGTTCTGTTTCAGCCCACACTTTTTCCATAAAATCACTGTTCTTTTGTAGAATAGAGTTCCCAGAAAATAGCAGTGTATTGAGAGGAGTGTGGAATAGAGTTGGTGTATGCAATAGGGTTGGAGCAAAACCAAAGCTGTTCTATACCTAGAAACAACCAGATAAAACCTGATTTCTCTACAAAGCAAAGAGAAACTGAGAGTTTAGTTTTGCAAAACTATTTTCTTTCATTACTTTAAAAGTCTCTCACAGATGACTGTGATGGAAAAATAAAACACAATCACCAGTGGTACTAGAGTAGACCAGTGGAACACATGAACATTAAAATCTGTTTTAAAATATTTAAAATAATTCCACTTATAGGATATTAGTTATTTGTCGTGCAAAAGTCCGAATAATTTTAAAAGGGGAACTGCCACAGGACTTTCAGCTGCTTCATTTTCCTTCATGGAGGTCCATGACTACATGGGAACACAGTGACTTATGGAAAAACTACATTTTCCGCCCCCAGAACACAATGAGACCCAGGTAACAGCACCACGAGCCTCTCTGCAGTTTGATTTGGGTTTTTTGGGGGGGCGAGGGGGGCTTGTGTGATTTATTTTTTATTTAATTAAGCTTCACAGTACTGTTATGTAGGACCCATCTCTTAGAATGAAAAGGGTAGTGGGGTTTCCCGCACCCATCCAGCTCTTCATTTCTTACCCAAGAGGTTGTTATATTGGTTACTCCACATCAAATGAACTGAGATCACCAGCTCATTTCTTAAAGCCCAGAGAAGAATTACTTTAGTTTAAAATAAGAAGGAAAGTAATGAATATAAAGTTTAGCCCAAGACCCCAAAGACAGAAGAGCCTCTCCTTTCAGGAGTTCTTGTTATGACTCATTTAAAATAAATCTCCTGTCTTATCTGCCTTCTGGTCCACATGTCAATGTTCTGGATTTCACATGTGAGCCATCAGCATTTCAAGACAGCATTTACCCTTTGGTATCTGGATTATTAACAAATAAAACATTTGTCAACTAAATCTCATTGCTACTTTGTATCTATTAATCTGTTTGTTTTTAGAAGATAATTTAAATCAAAATTCTTAATCCAGGACGTAAAAAACAATTTTCAAATAACGAAGAAAATCAAAGCTTAAAACCAGTTTGTGTAGCTAGGTCTAGAATTTATTACTCCTGAGAGAACAAAGATACAAAATACATGTGAAAACTACACAAAGAATTCTACAAAGTAAAAAGTAGAAAGTGGGAAAAGGGAAAGCTACAGTTCAGTGGTTACACAGAAATGTATGGCATGCATTAAAATATTATAAATTCATGAAGGTTTTTTTAAGTGCAAATGGTTTTTTCAACAGTTCTCACTGAAAAATATGCAAATTGTTACCTATGTTGCACACTTGTCATATTATCAGAAAGACACCAACACAAATCTATGCATATAAACATCAATAGGTCTGAAGTACATTTTGTGGTTCTGTTATTCGTAGGCACTGATTACAAGTCTGTTCAATACTCAGTTTCAGAAATTAAGTGGTAGTGCTTTATAGAACATTTCTCAAATACTACCAATAAAGGAATTTGTTTTTAAAATACCAAGAGGATGAAATAATTTGCATTGCCATTTATAAGCATCCAACAGCCAAAGAAGTATTTACAAATCATCAATCATACAGATAAAGAACAGTATCAAATACTCTGTGTAAAAAGATAAATAATTAAAAAGCATATTCCCACATCACAAAGAAATGTGATCATACAAATTATGGCACCATATGTTTGTGAAACATCAAAAATAAATGTAGCACATAGATACCTCTTCTTATACTTTACATTAAAATGTACAGTAAAATGACTGTAAAAAGTCAATGTCACAATGTCACCCATCATCTTCAAACTCTTGTTTCTGGTTATAGCAATTATTATTAGAGTCCATGTTTATGAAGAAATTCAATACTTCAGCATTAGGCTAATATTGCTCTGGGATATTGCTAGACCATGAAACTTACATCCTAAAAAAAAAGTTACATCTTTTCTTTAAAGTTATCTAATAGAAAGAGCTATTTCACATGTGAATATTCCAGGAGAAAGTGTGATAGATGCAATCAATGTCTCTGGGTAGCAAAGTATGGGTTAAAAAATCCTAACATATTTTTGTTTTAGTCACAAATATCTAATTTATTATAGAAATATTTTTAAATTAAGGTTTAAATTCAAATTTTAATCATAAACAGTACTGCAATTTTCAACACGTCATGAGGGTTCCGGCTAAAGCACTTGAACTTCCAAAACCTCATCATTTATCTCATTATGACAAATGAATCAGAAAATCTGGAGCACAACAGTGTTATGCAGCTGAAAAATGTTGATATCCTGTTTTGTGCTTCTAGGGCAAAGAATGAGACAATTAAAGCATATGGATGTATTTTAAAGGTTTGTCTGCATGTGCCCACTGTTGGCCACATGCCAGATCCAAACAAACATCCATGATTGAAGGCAACCAGAGATATAACAGTTTGCACAGACTAAGGCAATGAAAATCTATTTTATTTATTTATTTTTAGTAAAAAAATTAAGGTGCAGAGAGAATTTTTGTTCTGGTTTTAAAGGGTGCCAAATACTGATTCACGGTGCCAAGGAAAAGAAGTTTTACATGAAAGGAAAGACTATTAAAATCTAGAAATACCTGAATTGGATCTTTGACATCCAGATTTTTCCTGATTACCTGCAAAAGGAGTTGGGGGTGGATAGTTGGCTTCTGTGAGTTTACTGATGTCTGCCGGTGGGGTTGATGGTGGCGGTGGTAGCAAAGTGCTGTTAGGGCTACTAATATCTCCTTCAGCCACAAGAGTCAAGTCTGCCACGTTCTCATCATCTACCATCTGGATGCCTTCAGCTTGTAATTCTCTTGACTGCCTTTTCCATATGGCTGCATTGCTTTCCTGTGCATGCGGAATCGGAGACAATGCAGTATTAAAAGGAACACTGAAAGTCTTCTGACTGTGAAGTGCTGTCAAAGAAGATTTATGTTTATTTTCTGAGTAACCCATTTTCTTAACTGAATTTTCATTAAAGTTTTGCACGGGCTCCTGTTTGCCACTTGGTGATGTACATCCATCCTTGCCATCATTTTTTGAACCTCGCTTGTTGAGGCCTTTAGGGCCTGCAGGAGTAGATGAGGATGGTTCTGGTCCAGTGGGAGGTAAACGAAGAAAGTCAGGAAGAATAAGGTCTTCTTTCCTTAGCAGTCCACGTTGGTCATCTGCTCTGTTACTTTGAGCTTTGGATATGAGTTCAAAAAATTCTATTGGGGAAAAACCCAAAATTGACATGTTTTTGTCAGAAAGTGCAATGTCATTACAACCTAAATTTTCAGCACATTTATTTTCCATGAAGATCTTCAATTCTTTCAATGCTGCCTTGAAATAAGATCCCATGTTAATTAGGAACTTTTTCAATTGCAGCAATGTTCACTAGCATCACTATAATTAAGACCATCAGGATTGCTATTGTAAGAGTTTTGCAGTTTAGAACAGCTGCAATTCACTGAGCCTTGAACACATCTTCTGTTTTATGCAGTAAATAAATCTGTACACGCACACAGGAATTTTTAATGTTTTATACAAAACAAGGCTCTGGTCTTACTGACAATGGGTGCACATTTTTATATTCTGGATGGTTTTTACCCATCTCAACTCAAAAATAGCTGTGCCTTTTGAAAGGTCAAAGATTTAAAGTGTTGCAAACTTCTTTCTTATATTGAATTTCTCTCAGTTGAAATATACTTTATCACAGTTTAAATTCAATTCATGGCATAGTTTTAATCCAGGATGTTCTCATCACAGGGCATGATCAGATGGATTATTTAAGTCACCCCATTTTATTTTGCACTGCAATGAATCAGTAGCATATAGGTAGTTAATAATCAAAGGAACCATTACTAAAAGTGATGGGGCAGCTTTTTTATGGAGTCTTTAACACAACTAGAAGTGATTTTCTGATCACGTCCTTAATGATGTCCAATGGTTTAATATGTTTCTATTTATAAATAATAGCCAGAGTAAATCACCACTGTTCTAGAAAGTCTCAAAACTTGGCAACAAGAAACATTTCAATCATGAGCCAAGAATTATACCACTCCTCAAAAAAGAAGCATCACAACAATAAAACTCTTTGGTACAAAACATATAAATATAAAAATATGTCATTCTTAATATAAGGTCTGTGCATGTCCTAATTTTTCAAGAAAAGAGCATTGAAACTACAGAATACTAAAGATGCTTAAAAAGGCCATCTCCAACAAACTATAATCAGTATTTTCAACCCAGCTTATAAATACTGTTTGAAGCAAAAAGCCATCACAAAATAAAGCACAGAACGTATCAGTTTTAGCATAATATAAAGGCATACACTGGCACTTGTATGACTTTGTTCCTAGTCCTCTAGTCACATCTGGCAGCCTCTGCAATGCACTTGTAAACATGAATTTTTAACATGCTGTGTCAAATGCCCTAAAATCTGAATGTAGCCAAGACGGAAGCTTCAAAATGCTTCTTATTGCCAAAGTTTTGCAAAATGGCAGTATGCATATCAAAGCATGCAACATTTTTAATATGTGTCATACAAAAATGTCTTTGTTTCTGAAATTTCAAACTTCATAGAACAGTTGTTGGGTGTTTGTGGTTTGTGGGGTTTTTTTCATTAAAAGCAGTCTACAACATTTGGTACGTATTTTCCAAACTTGGACAAATTTCACAAAATTCAAAATAAAAATGTGAAAGCCTCGAATTCTGAAGTTTTCAAATTATGTTAATGTTTTACTCAGCCCTAGGAAGAAAAATGAAAATATTAAAATATGTAAAACAAGTTAACAAAATAGTAAGCAACAGAAAATAATTTAAAATGCACTAATATTTTGCAATAACACAAACAAACATCTATTTTGTAATAAAAGTTTTAGTCACAGCACTTTTTTTTCAATTCCAATCAGTGGGCATATATTCACAGACTAACACTAATTTCCTGTACAACTCTGCACACCCAGGTTTTGGATATGCATATTAGGTAACATCAGTGGTGAATTTTAATCTGTGGATAAAAAGATGTCCTCTGATTTTTTTTTCTACTTTAGAAAACGGGGAGGAACATGTAGGGCTGACAAGACAAGTAACTGCTTCAGTTAATGCTCCTGGACAGAGGGTGTTATGTCCAGATTCCTACTCCTATCTTGCTTTTATTCCTTTTTCTCCCCTGCATATCTTTCTATAATAAAGCATATTCCCTTATGAGTTCTTTTCCAAGGGTATCACCAAAACTATCAAGACATAGCTGAAGGTAAAAATCAGACTCAGAATATACAAGATCTCCAATTACATCTTCAGTTATTTCCAGTTCTAACCACCTTTCTGGAGCACTTAATAAATGCAAACAAATCTTTTACTCTTGCCCATCACAGCACCTCCACAGTCATCAGACTGTACTGCCCTGTCAGAGACTCTGGCAGGAACTTTTTTAAAATTCTTACCTGAGTAAATTAGGTTCTACAGCATTGTGCAGAAAGCCTTTTAGTGAACTCAAGACACTTAATAAAGGTGAACAGAAAGGAAAGCTTGTGAGTGGTATCCAGTGGGATACTCAACTGCAGTTAACTAATTCTTAATTTTACCAGAATTAGGTAGCTTTCCCTTTCAAAAATCCCACTAGGCACCTACATTTATCTGTAGGTATTATTAAATTTTTACCTTCAGCTTCAAAAACTTCACAATTCAAACACAACATCAAACAAAAAGATATGGATCATGACTACGATTATGACAATGCAGCATTATACACATGGTACCTTTTCCTACACACACAAAAGCTCTCATTTTTCTAAGACTACTTATGTTAATATGTAAGCTATAAAGTTCACATACCCTCTGCTTCATCCAAATTTATTTTCTGACATTTTTTTTTCCCAATCTTTGCAATAGAGTCTTCTCTCTTTGACAGCCGGACTTCCCTAGCATTTTTTCCATTTTCGCCTTTCATTTTGATAGAATTAGACTTTCCTAGAGTTCTTCCCTCTCCCTGCATTAGAAGGAAAGTTAAGGTACTACTTACATTTTAGGCTGTATCATTGTGTACATAATATGGTCTAAGTGAATAAAAAAGTTACTTTGAAAACACATTTCCCTGTCACCACCCACAGCAAGTGCTTTAAATTAATCCTGATTTTTGCACAGGATATTTGCCATAGTAGTTCCCAAAAATGTACAAATAAATGTAATATCGTTTACTCTGAAGAATGCACAGTGCAGAAAGTGCCCTTGATTCTCAGAGTAATTCAATCATTTTCAAATATTTTCAAGCCAATGAGACATGAAACAACAAATACAACGCAGTGAAATAGATAACTGATTCATCACAAAGACAGCTCTCACAAATAAATACTGTAGACAATGAAAAAACATCAGATGAACTATAGCTATACTCAATCTAGTTACAAAATGCAGCTTTTAGTACAGAATTCCAAAAGGAAATAAAAGATGATCTAAGGGACAAACATCATTGCAGAAGACTTACAGTAGATACTTGATTCCTTGAAGTAGTTACAGTGGCACTCTGTTTTACTGATGCACCTTTTTGTTTATCTGTAAACACTGAACATAAACACACCTTCTATAACTACGAATCAGTAATTTCATAACAAAGCAATATTTAAGTGACAATGAAGCACAAAACAGGTTTTTTTAAAAATTTCTCAAAGATGTACTCAGAAAATAGAGGGCACAGTTGATAGCCCCGATATCTTCAGTCAAAACCTACCAAAATCTCCCCCTCATCTTCAAATTTTCCAAATACTGGCAATATTTTTAAAGTTTAAAGATTAGGAAGTTTCATTTAAGTTCTCCTAAATTTTCAGTTTATTTAGATTTAAAAGCTTTTAAAATCTGCAGTAATAACTCAATTTCAAATTTAGAATTTAAACAACAAAAAGCAAATCAGCAGAAAAAGACCATTTGAAGAACATGTTGAATCTTTTCCAACCTGTTTCATACATCTGATGTTTTCTAGACTTTGCCATATCCTCTTTATCTACTTCTAAGTAACTAAATGGCTCTTTCAAATTACTTTTCCTACAACAAACATACTGCCTGAAGACTGAGTGCTAGAATGATCATCTATGATTTAGGCTTTTATGGCAGCTGGCTGCACACAGGATTATAGTTTTAGTTGTAATCCTTAAACTAATTATCTGTGAGAGTATCTAGATTCGTTTGGGTTGTTTTTTTTTAAATTACAACTGGTTCTGTTTCCTAGAAAAATTACAAATCTGATTCTTCTCAATAAATACCTCCATCTTTATTCTCCTAGCTCTTTATCAAACAGGACCTTTGCTCAAAGTCAACTTCATTTAACCACATCTATTTTCATTCTTTAAAATATACCTATAAAAAGATAATGAAACCAAATGAAACCAAACCTTTACTCTCAAGGCTGCTTACATTAATCTAGCATGCTAATTGTGCCAAAAAATTGTCAGCTGTTCAGTTGCTCAGCTTCTACTTTCAAATTATTTTGTCTTGGGAAATCACATATTATGTTCTCTTTTGAGTATTATCTCCAGAAATCATCACTTAAAACTGGAGATGTAGGCTCTACTACTTTCTCAGGTTAAAGAAGGGAGTTATCACAGCAGTATAAATAGCTGCTGCACAAACTGCATCTGTTTTACTTATACAGAATTCACACAAGTTATTTGGCATTTTACTATTATTACTGGGCACTATGTCCCTAAAGAGGTGTGTGAATCTATGGCTAAGTGCAAGTAGAATATTCAAGTATTATTAGTGCAAAATTTCTTACAGCAACAGTAAAGTACTTGGTATCAACAGATGCATTTAATCTTCAACCTTTACAAAATGCACTCCTTTTCAGCTAAAAAATATGCTACATGTGATATAACCAAATCTAATCACATTTCCCTCAAGCATTGTCATCAACAGAAGAAACTAACCAAAGTTAGGGCTGACTAAACTGATTTGACATCATAACTAGAAGCCTTATTGCCAACTTACCTCTACCCTTTGTTGGCTCTTTTTCATCTAGAACAACCCGCTGACCATCCAGATTAGATATGGGGACACCAAGATCAAGTGGTTCCTGCTCACCGTTCTAAAGTCGGATCACAGTTTGTATATAATAGAGAAAAAGCTGTTTTCAGAACAAATTTATGCAGTCTGACATTTCTTGAAGGAAAATGAGTAACGTATTTTAATGGCTCAGTGTAGCTTCAGTGTATCTTTCTTCTATCATTCTAAAAATGTTTATTCCATTTGCGTAAAACTACCTTTCCCTTTAGGGAAAAGAAGATACAAGGAGAAAAAAGATCATCCCATTCTCAAGCCTGCACAAATACTCTAGGAGCAACCTGTGCATGTTCACCAAATTACATTTTTCAGAGGAAGTCTGAGATTATTTTATAATCTAAATTTCTCATACTTTGTTAATTTTGTCATTTTATTAAGTTACCTTTATACAAGCATGTCTTTCAGTTATTTTAAAAACATGGATTGGTTCAACAAGACAGTAGTATATATAGTAGTATAATAGAAATACCACAAAAATAACTTTCCTTTCCTTCATATTCCATTGTAACAGACTAGACATGATGCTGACAAGTGTTTAGCAGTAGAGAAGCTGAATCAGAAATTTTCTGTGAGGCGATTTGAGGCAACTTTCCTGATTCCCAGGGTAATGGAACAATAGTTTTTCCTGGCTCATAACGGGAAAAGTTGAGCTCTGGAAGAAGCTAAATTCAGGCTCTATTATTTAGGATGTTGGATTTATTCTGAAGGAGAATATAAAACAGATGCAGACTAAAGCTTTGAGGTAGTTCCTGTTAAGCATAATGGTTATGACTCTCTGCATTTCCATCTCAACATGTAGTTCTAAATACAGATTTTAATGCTTAATTATAAGGACAGGAATAATTTCAGGGACTCTCATGTGATCTTCTCCAGCCAAAAAAATACTGCAGTTTGAATTACATCAAAAGATACTTACTAGTCTTGCCACAAGTTCATTAAGATTTAAGCCATATTTTGCAACCACAGGCCTTAAGACCTCTGTTACTGGTTTGGTGGGTTTAGCCTTCAAACCAACTGATCGATTGATTGGAACAAGATCCAGCCTGAAACACATCCATTTTAACATTAAGTACAAAATATTCCAATAAAATAATTTACAAAATATATAAAATTCAATTTCAACAAAGTTATGCTACTTTACTGCCAGTGACCCTGAAGCTTCAGTAGCAGAAACTGATCCTAGCCAGAAATTATATAGCTACTTTTCATATAAATAAAACTTCCCCTGTTTCTCTGGTCAGAGCTGAGGAAAGGCATGAGCCAAACTAATTGCATGGTGATCCTCACACCAATTAGATACATTCCATACCAATTCTGTCTTTTCAGTGAGATTGCTCTAACCATTCTGGTCAAGGAGTGCTTCCCAAGTGACTCATGCCTGTACTATGGATGCAAGTCAAAGGTTTTTTTCTCACTTTCCCAAGAGGGACTCACAATGTCCTATTCAATTACTAGAGATGGGCTTGGATAGAAATTCTGATCTTTCTTTTTAGGCATAGGAATAAATACAGTGGAATTCCAGATGATGCTCATTTCTGACTAGATATCACCATATCACAAAAATTTCTGTAAGAGAAACTTATATTCAGTTGGAATTTAAAGGATTAAAAAATAGCCTTCTTCAGAGTCTCTTAAGCAATTTTACATCATTTCATCAAAATAGGAAAAAAAAAAAAAGAAATATTTTTCAAAGTTTGAACAACTATTCCATTTAAATGTATTTCCCTGCACAAAACCGTGCCTAGTTTGGGGTTTTTTAAAATGCTTTTATATGTGCCCTCATTCCTCCATAATAGAAAATATCACTAAATAAGTACATTATCAAAATAAATCAAAATAAATGAAAATTATTAGTCATTCTGTAAGTCATAGTTATATGTAAACCCTATCTTTTCTGTAACAAAAATTATTTAAATACAAGACGTTTAATCTTACTAACTTTTCCCTTATACAAGAAACTTTGTCTTTCCTATTTTCTTTGACTACAGCAGCTACTAAATAGAAATTATCAATTTTAATCATTAATAGAAGTGGCAGACATGCAGGTAACCAAGTATATTCATATAGTATTTGTCTTATGTCTGAAAATATTCCAAATATTTGACTATTTACGCTTACACAGTGTCTACCCACAGAAGGAAATAATGTAAGACATTTCTGCACTTCAATTAACACACTAGTAACATATGTTACTGCCTACTTGAAAGTTCCTTTTTATAGTTTTGGAAACTCTATAACTCACACCTAATAAAAGCTCAATGTCAATTTCAAAATTGAACATGCCACACCAGATTCATTAATCTCAAGTGCCCTTAAATAGAAACTAGCTGTGCTTCCTAAAGTAGTATAAAGCATGCCTGACAAATTTTATTCATTTCAAAAGCACAGCTCAATAATATTCTACTTCATAACTTTTTCCTGAAATAATTATTTCAGGAGTTTTTAGGAATACTAAAACATTTTCTGGCATTTTAGAAAAAAACAGAAACAGACAAAATAGATTAGAAAACAATATTAGTATATAATGTACTGAATTATGTTTTACCCATAATAATAATATTATAGCATTGACTTGTTTAAGATTCAGAGTTAAAAATCAGATCACTTGATATTATACAATTAGTTAGGGACATATTTACCGATCTAACTGAATGGAAACATAGGACCAATAAATACATCCATTTCATCTTAAAGGCCTGTCTTTTTTATTGCTGCATTTAGGGTAAGACTAGGAGACCTTCAATTCTATTTCCATCTCACTCTGATGCTGCTTCAAGTTACTAAACAAGTCTCTTCCTGATGTGAAAGGTCCCTCTAGGCCTGCAGGTCTGACCTATGTGATTGTTCACAACTGCTTCAGCTTGAGCGGTTAGATATCATAACAACATCTACAAGTCCCTAAACTGGAACATTGGCATCAAAATCCCACTTGTACCCAAGGCAGCAATCCAGAAAGCTTCCCCTTGCAGCATTTACAACTTGTGAGGTGTTGTTCTCAGTTTGGAATGTTGCTGTAGGCCCACGTTATACTGGTTGCCCTCATCTGAGTTAGCTCTTAGAGGTACCTCAATCTCACCATTGTGAGGTTGTACAGAAAGCCCTTAGCAGCTTGGGTCTACAGCTAAGGGATATCAGTGCCTAAATGTAGGTAGAATATCCAACTTAGGCACCTGTGAAATCTAGAGAATGCCCATGCTGAAATGTGCACCTCTTGCCTAAGTAATGCAACCCAAAGTAAAAATGGACTTTTACTTAACTCACAGTTTGAGTTTCTATTTAGCTGCAAGGCATAGAAGTCAATTATTTGCAGTTACAGACATTAGGTCATCTTCCTGTTTCTTCTAATTTGCCTGTACACTGAATGGGAACCTCTGACCCCCTCGTGCTGGATTATGGATTGCAATCTAAGATGTATTGCACGGCTGCCTGTATTTTTTACTGGAGTCAGACAAATTCTTCCCTCAATTAACTACTGTTTTGCTGCACAGGTGACTGACAATGTACTTCAGTGCACTTACAAAAAAGTAAAATGGCAAATGGAGTGGAAAATGCCAGAAGAATTTAGCATTTTTGACTCTTACCGAAATAAAGTGCGTTTTTCTAAACGTAGATCCCGAGACTCCAGGATGCTACTGTCTTGGTGCAATACAAGTGGCTACATGTCAGGGACAAAAGGAGAGAGAGAAAATTAATTTGGAAATATGTAAAATAAGAACATCTGAGTGGTTAAAAAGTGTCCAGGTAACTCAAAAAATCATTAATATAGGTTGTTTGCATTCTAGCAGCTACCCATTTACTACATGCAACATGATTAAGGTGTATTTTATTTTGGCTACTTGTGAGACAGGGACCAAACTTCAAGTTCCACTGGTGTCAGCAGCTACTTAGGAACTCAGTGTTTTAAAACAAGCGTCTGTCATTCAACTTAAATAAATTATTACATAATTAGAGCTTAAAATGGCAAAGGAAGTAAAGGAGAACAAAAAGAGCTTCTTTAAATATATCAGTAGTAAAAGGAAGAATAAGGAAAATATGGGCCCACTGCTGAATGACGTGGGAGCCCTGGAAAAAGAGGATGCAGAGAAGGCAGAGTTGCTGAATGCCTTCTTTGCTTCAGTCTTTACTAAGACCAGCCCTTATGAGCTTCAGACCCTGGATACAGAAGAGGAAGTACAAATTTAAGACTGTAAATTTTTCACATCCACAGCATCTCTTTGAATTGGAGATAGCTCTGTTGGAATAAGAGCCATCACCTTGCACCAATGTGGACTGCTGTCTTGGAAATTTTCCTCAAGATTAAAATATGTACTTTAATTCTAGCATCAATTAATCCCATTTCACCTTTGAACAACTGAATGTCATTATGCTTCTTTGCTTTAATGAAGTACCATCTACTGCAACACATTTATTTTCTTTGTGGATACTTTCATAGAATTGACCTGGTTGGAAGGGACCTTGAAGACCATCAAGTCTAATCATAACCTAATTTATCTGTTCAGTGCTTAAATCATGTAGTTAAGCACTATATCTACATTTCTTTTAAATACTTCCAGGGAGAGTGACTCTACTACATCTCTGGGCAGACTGTTCCATTGTCCAACCACTCTTCTGGTAAAGAAATTATTTCTAATATCTAGTCTAAACCTCCCCCGGTGCAGCTTCAGGCCATCTCCTCTCATCCCATCATTATTCACTTGAGAGAAGAGCCCAACTCCCACCTCCCTACAACCTCCTTTCAGGTAACTGTAGAGAGCAATGAAGTCTCTTCTCAGCCTCTCCTTCTTCAAACTAGTTCCCTCAGCCTCTCCTCATAGGGCTTATTCTCCAGACCTTTCACCAGCTTGGTAGCTCTCCTCTGGACATGCTCCAGCAACTCGACATCCTTCCTGCAGCGAGGGACACAGAAGTGAACATGGTACTCAAGGTGTGGCCTCACCAGTGCTCAGTACACGGGCACGATCACCTTTCTACTCCAGCTGGCCACATGATTCCTGATGCAGGAACTCATTCAAGTACAAGCTAACTATTCCCCTGGACAAACTACATAGACTAGATACCTACATTAACTTGTTGTAAGCCCTCTTCTGCTTTCTGCAATGTAGGCACCATAACCAACCACAGTACTCTCTACTAGTTGCAGTCTCACTAAAATTCTCCTCCAATCAACTAGCACGGACACTGTAAAACTACAGGGGGAGCCAAGACATATGTATTAGTATTGAGAGAACATAATTCCTCATTAGTAAAATAAGTATGAAAACACTTTAAAAAACCACAAAGGAATATGCAATACCTTATCACCTCCAACCAGAAACAGGTCCACTGCAGCAATATTAATGCCATGTTTCTCACAGAGCCCAGAGAGCACCTCTTTAATAGAGAATCCGGATTTAACAGCCATTTTGCTGGATGAACCATCTGGCAGGTTTACACAACAGTATTTGGGGAATTTCTCTTTGTCTGGCACAAATGCAGGCAATCTTGAGGTTACAGACTTGACAGGAGAAAGAAAGAAAGAAAGAAAACTCAGTGCCCAATAGGAAAATTAGGAACATACGTAAACTTTCAGAGCTTTTACAAAATAAACCAAGCCAAGAAAAGCATACTTTCTATAATATTCATAGTTTAGAAATCTTTTCAAATAACACAAATATCAGATAAATTTAAATCCTGGAAAAAGAAAAAAACATTTCAAGATAACAGCAATGCAGAAATCTAAATGTATTTCAGGAACAGATAAAGTCTTATACAGCAAGTGTGTAAAACAAGTTATAAGATTCTCAAATTATAGAACAGAACTCCTAATCAAAAGTGTAAGTAGTAAATAAAATCTTACTTAGCTTCCAAATACTAAGTGTCTGTATTCAGTAATGAGCAGGTGATGTAAAAATTACCATTGGCACATCATGAATGAACATTTAAGTGACAAGGAATGCCTTTCAACACATGGTTCTTCAAACAAAATTTCCTCTTCTTTTAACATAATTTCAACAATACACACAAATACACCATAGGAAAATTAATTTTTTAAAAAATTCTCTTGACAATGTGATGTTTTTATTATTAAAGAGAACAAAAAGTATAATGTTACAGGTTAAGGCTAAAGGGCACAGTAGTAATCTTTACTCTGGAGTAACAGTAGAATAGGAACACTATGAAATATCAGAAGTATCTTTGAAAATTTAACAAAAAGCTTACTTAAAACGTAAAAAGGACACTAGAAAAATACTAAAAAAATTTCAACAGTCTTTTAAGGTACTTATTCTGCTTCTTCTCTAACTTGTTGCTTCTCATCCAAACCACAATAACTTTGTCTTAATCAGTTGAAGTGGGAGAGAAAGGAAGGGTTGTTGCTTTAAGGAGGCTTTGAATTTTCTGTTTCTTAAGACAAAACTTTTCTGCAACAGAGGTAAACAGGACTTGGCTGTGCCTACTTCCCTGATTTGTAGAACAGGCAAAATTACAGTTGCTAGAATCTCATCTTCTAGAGACAGATATCAAGACTAAAAAAACCTAGTAACTCCTTTTTTATATTCTTCCTTCATATTAACATAGTTAAAATAAATTGAAAGTATGACATTGATACATTGATATTCTATTATTAATACTATTTTAATTTTGCGTTTTACACTGCAAATGTAGAACTTGATTTTTAACAATCACAGTGTTTTCACTGATTACGAAATTGCAGAATCATAGAATACTTTTGGTTGGAAAAGACGTTTAAGATCACCAAGTCCAACCATTAAGCCAGCACTGCCAATTCCACCACTGAACCATGTCCCCAAGCACCACATCTACCTATCTTGTAGATACCTCCAGGGATGGGGACTCCACTATTTCCCTGGGCAGCCTGTTTCAATGCTTGACAACCCTTTTGGTGAAAAAAAAAATCCTAATACCTAATTTAAACTTCTCCTGGCACAAACCGAGGCCATTTCATCTCATCCCACCATTTGTTACCTGCGAAAAGAGACCTAACCCCACCTCACTATCACCTCCCTTCAGATAGTTGTTTAGCCTAGAGAGAAGGAGGTTTTTCACTCTCCACAACCCCAGTTCCCTCAGTGGCTCCTTGTAAGATTTGTGCTCCAGACCCTTCACCAGCTTCACTACCCTTCTCTGGACACGGTCCAGCCCCTCAACATCCTTCTTGTAGTGAGGGGCTCAAAACTGAACAGTATTCAACGTGGACAGTATTTTCCTACATACTATGACAAAATCACAGAGTTTGTGATGAAATGCCCTACCTCTCTTTCCTCAGGTTTTAGGAAAAGATTTAAACTGTCATTTTGAGAAAAAAAATTCACAACTTTAAAAGAAACAGAGAGGAAAGAAGCATGATAGACCCTGGTACCACAGAAATCAACCTAACACAGCTTGCATACAGGTCAAGCAAAGGTAAAGCTGTCAACATGTATGTTCAGAATAGAATCTCAAAGCTCTAGTAGGTGGAAAAACCTGTTTATAGAAAGCTACAGCAGCTCCCTTTGAAAGGTAAACTTTTATTCTAGAAGTTTACTAGTGCCTGATGACGGACAAGAAGACAAGACAGACAAGAAGGAAAGGCTTGTTTCTGTTACAAGGACAACATAAGAACCAAAACACAATCACAACCTCTATTATATTTCTAGTATTTTAAAACTGCTTAATATTACATTTTGTCCTCTAAATAGATCACTTAAAGACCCTTTCTCAAAGTATTACTTCAAACAAATTACTTCACACTACTTAGAAAACTAGTAATTCACTGTTTTCACTGCTTCCCCACTTCATTATTAAGAGCTGGCCATTAATTACCAAGTCAAGACTAGCAGTTGATGACATCGAGCCTTGTGATTCCCGTCTGTATGATAACCCATTGGACTGAATAGAATCTGTGGAAAGAATCAGCAACCAGTAAAAATGCTTATTTTTATTGTAAGACAGGAAGCTATTTCAAATATTAGCTCCTCTGGCCAGAAAAATAATTTTTTCTCATTGAAGGAAAAAACACCAAATCTTCACACTGTGCACGGAAGCATGGCAAACAGAAACAATGTTTCATTCAGTATTTCTTGGTTTTGCAACCTTTTCATAACCTTATGTGCTTTTATAATAAATAAACAAAAGAAAAAAAGCTAGCTTTTTTTTTACTCTTGAAATGTTTTTTAAAATTTAAAATTTATTCTACGTCCTCAGACATTTTCAAGGGATATAAATATTTTTATAAGTGCAAGTATGGTGTTAGAAAACTAAAATCTAAGACAATCACTAGTCACTTTCAGAAGTTTAAGACCATAATCTTAGCAAATGCCTCTGATGCCTTTCACATAGGAGTATAATGAGAACACTTAAACTAATCATATGATCAAAGATCCCTTCTGGATCTAGGCCTATACCAGAAAAAAGGAGCAGAAGCAGCCATATTAACAATATGATCCAAATTTGGTGCTTCAATTGAATTTCTCTATTCTTTTTAACTCAACAGAATGAGTTAATGCGAAACTTCCATCTCATCCTCTAGAGGCCATGTCAGGTGCTTTCATAGGGGAATTCTTCCTTAAACTCTCAAGAACAGGTAAGTAATAAAACATCAGATTACAAAGGTTTTCACAACTCTGACTCTTTTCATTTTAGTCAGGAAAAGTGGAAACATGTAGCAAGTGTGTTCGAAAGTGAACACACTTGTGTGGTACTAATAAAAGAAAGGTAGGATAATGCAGATGGAGTAATTTTTAAATAGCTGTAACTATAGCACTATTTGCATGTTCATCTCCTGAACTTCTCTGTAAAGAGTTGAAATTACTTTACACCAAAAATAGTAGCTCTCTGCTTGAAAAAGCAATTGCCAACACACAGAAATGCAGAATCTGCTGTAAGGTGGAAAAAAAAGACTCTTTGGAGTCAATAAAAACAAATTTAAATATTTTCAAACTTTTATCTATTTAATTGTAGATCTGTTTTCACAAAATTCACAGTGATACTAGCAAGGCTATGGCCTTCTGACTTGACAGTGTTTTTCCCCTCTGTTATACCAAAGCATGCACTTAGATGCAAACTAAACATGATGAGATTAATCCCATCTATTGCTGAAACAACTTTGTAACAAAGTGGAATGTGAATACTCACCATTTGGATAATCACCATTTTCTTTTCTCTTCTGTGATTTTCCCAAACTCTTACTTCTTGACCACGAGAAAAATGTTCCTCTTTTTTTCTTCTCAGTGTCCTCCTCTCCTGACTCTTCGTTTAAAGATCTTCCTGACTTTGATTTACCACTTAACTGTCACCAAAACACAATTAAATAATTGGTTGAATCACAGTTTTAAGTATATTATCTAAAATAAACCTTCCCACACTTCTTCCCAAAATGAGAGTGTGATGGTCAGGTTAACTGTCTTCTGTACTCACAAGTCTATATGCCAGCATCCCTCTCAGTAGCAATCAAAAACAAAAACACACCATAGTGGAAATAAATATATAGCTGGAAATGTCCTAGTGGGTACAGAGTACAAAACAGTAACTGAAAACAAGCCTTGAAGAGCTCCTGCAGACATGAAAGAATTTTCCACAGCTCACCAGTAATAAGTAAGTTAATGTGGAAAGGCCATTTGCCTTGCTTTTAAAACACAGAATTTCTTGTCGGTATTTCTGATATTTTTCTCAGGCTAGGCTTGAACTTGAACTGCATTTAAAGACTCTGACAAAGTATTGTTTAACATTTACAAGTATAATCAAAGTATTTTTTAGTGCTGAAGAATACAAACATCAGGAATGTTTGATATTAAACTGAACTTGCTTATAACAAGCTACCATTCTTGTTAGATTGTTAAGAGCATTCCTTAAAATGCTACTTTAAAAAAGGCTGCTAGTCATAAAAATGCATAATAGCAGATGGGCCAATGTGTAGTGATTGACATGAAACATGCAAAGTTATAATTTACCCATACAGTTACATAATACTGTGGTGATATTACCTATGTGAAGAAAAAATAAACTCTCTATAAAACTAGGAGATCCGTAAGACTACTGGTCTAATTTTTAAGCAATTGTATCTGTTTTACATAGCATTATCTTAGTTCCATAAGGACTAAGATATTAAAAAACTATGCTCAGCAAAGACGAGTAAGGTTAAGTTAAGCCTTCTCCAATAAATTCTGATCAAATGTCTGCTCTCGGCCAAGGTTAAAATATCACATCTTAATTTTAATATTCAATCAAAATAAGCTTCTGAACTGATGCATTCAATAATCCTAATTTTTTATTTGTACACACATTTAAATAATAATATTTAAAATTATATTCAAAAAGTTAATAGCTAGAAACCTGATTCAAAAGTACAGATTAAAAAAAAGTATTTTCCTGAGTACATAAAGATTCTGTAATTGTATTAGCCAGCACCACTAAACAAACATTCTAATTGCTTTTTATATATTAACTTCTAAGAACTTGACAAACACTTAAGAACACAGTTTTCAGACAACAACAACAGAAAGGTAACCTTTTTCGGCGTTGAGATATTGGACTTCTCTGAACTGATACTGTGCTTAGAAGTGGGGCTGCTGGGAACACGTTGAGGATCAGGAAGAGGACGACCTTCTACTTCAGACAAAATGCATTCTTGGTAAAGGGGGGATTTGAGAAAGCGAGTATAGCTATCAAACTTCATCAAGTTAAATATCTGAAATTAAAATGCAATGGATAATGGTTATGTAAGCTTAAACAACACATCATGAAAATGAAGCTATTTTGCAACAGCCAACTCCCACAAAATTTGGGACATTGACCTGTAAACAGCAGTAGGCATGACTTTAACACTGAAGCAGTTTATAGTGAAACATAATTTAATCTATTCCCTCACCACAGCTTCAGAAAAATGTTATTTTGTGCAAAGTGCATGAGAAGCTGAAATGCTCTAGAGTCCTGACAACACCATCCTCATATCCATAATTCACTGCATAAATGCTGTTGCACATTATATGTGAAGAACATAGCAAGCTAGCAATTCTAAATATTTTTTTAAATATTATTACATTAGTACTATATGTGACAGGATTAATTACACAAGTGTGTTTTAAGATAGCTGTGAACAAGAAAAAGTATATGGTATAAAACTCAGGAATATGATGTAATCACAATATGCAACAGAATGCAATGGTACAAGATACACCAGGTGAATTACTGATGAGGAGAGGAGCAAAGAGTCCTTTACAGCATTATGCAATGTTCTTGTGATCAAGGAAAAAAAGATCAGTATTTTTGAAACAGTTAATAATCAAGGTGTTATAAAACCAAGACCTAGAAAAAGAACAGTATACATAAAATGGCTACTTTGGACAAGAACCAGCATTTCTCTTTGACTAAGCAAGAAGCTAACAGTTGTATACCAGGCCTGGACCAAATGTCAGAGGCTAATTTGGCTACAGGTATAAAAGTAAAGGAAGAGAAGTTCCTGCTTAAATACTAAACAGAATGTTTGATCTTCTTGGTCCATTTTTGAAAACCTATAGTTTTAAGTGAATTCATACAGTTACCTTTATATATTCTCCAAAGATTCATTGGGTCTGAAAAACAGTATGAATGCTGCCTTTTTTGGACACTAAAAATTCCCTACAAATGAAGAACAAGATGTGCCACCCAACTGGGTATGACCTTCCCAAGAACCTACAGGGAAGTCCATCACTAAGCCACAGTGGCCCAGCTGCAGATGGAAATAATATTTCAGATCACACAGAGACACTCTTCTCAGCAAGTATCAGCCCAAAGCTTTTCTGGGAAACAGCAAGATGCTGCAGCACCACAGAAACCTAACTCAAACTGAATATTCACTTCCACATTCTTGCCTTCTCCACATATCCTCATTCCCTCTTAGGTGCCACCTGTCATGTTTCTTAGGCCCTCTAACAAACTCTTTTCTGCATGGGAAACTAAGGCAAAAATAATTTTGTAGAGTTAGTTTCTCCAGCTTAACCTGCTGAAACAGCTCAGCACAAGACAAATGTGCTCTCTCTCCATGCAGTGTCAAAGACACAATCCAGTGTCAAGTGATTCTTCCCACCTGAAAACCTGCTCACAAAGGGGAATCTTTCTCTCTCTCTCTCTCACACACACAGCATGAAAAATACAACCCTTCTCTGACCACAGGCAGGTACATCAGCAAAATTCAAAAAGTCAACTAGTTTCAGAGGCCGAGGCTCAACAAATTGTTTAGTGTACACAATGCACAGAGCTTTGAAATATTTCTTGAGTTCTTGCTGACCTCAGAGAACAATACCATGGTGCACTGCTAAATACAGAGTAAAAATAATGAGAAGAAATTACAAGAAATCAAAATGCCTCCATTTCAAGGACTCATAGATGCACTGTTGATACAAGGTTACTGGGGAAAAATAGTTAAGTACAGTCTGCAAACACTAACACAGATGCAAAAAAACAAGCTAAGTGAAAAATACAAAATACCTCACCTTTCCTTCAGGTTTTTAAGAAAGTTGAGCTTATAGAGGTTACACTGGTCAACAAATCATAGTATTTTAAGCTAAATGCAATTTGTACCCCCAAAAGATACGACACAACTCTCTAGTACAGCTTACACCAACACCTTACACTGCCCCTGTTGCAGAATCTAGCACCAAAAAAAGATAAAACTTCTATTTCCCTCTAGGTAGAAAGGAAAAAGGAAAGTACTAAGAGACACAAGGAGAGTTACTGCAGAGTTGAAGCCTGCAGATTATATATAGCAAAAACATTCTAGCCTTTTAATTTTCCTGGACAGAGTGATGACAGCTTAACTAATTTACCTTTAGCTCACCATCATCTGCCCTATGATGTTGCTAACTCACACTACATCCCCAATTCCCTATATTTAGCATTATTATATTAATTTACACATACTAATGACTCCTGCTTATTTGGAAGAATCTTGCAGATGCTATTTCTTGTTCTTAAAAATGAGAAAGAGAAATACAGCTTTTATAAAAGCATTATTTGAGCTGTAGACATAACAAGGGTAGAAAAACTTGCATCCATTTACAAAACCCTACATGAAGTAAATAATACTTTATGCTTATTTTACTATCTTTAAGTGACCTACACCATCTTGCATAAGGGAACACTCAAAATGCTCATTGTTCTTCTACTACAAGAAAAAATTAAATCATAACTAGGTATTTTGGCTGCATCCACACTATTGTATTACATCACTTCTAACAGCCTGAAGGGCAAATTTGTCAGGCTATGGACAGAAAGAAACTTTCAGCCGTGTTCCCAACAGCCAGCGCTTGAGAGGCAATAGCCTCTGCAGAGCTTTCCTAGACACTTTCCCCACACACACTTCTGCAACTCCACTGCAGCCTTACAGCAACACTCCCTGTTTCCCAGCATCACATAACACCAACCACCACCACAGATCAGCAGTCTTGCACTCTATGCTCAGCGTCAAAAAACAAACAAAATCTTGTGAAAGACCACAAATGGAGAGCCTTCACATTATTAAGATGGTGTCACCACCATGAGCCTCTAAAGGTGTGTTGTAGTAACTGCACATACCTGCAGTTCTGTGTTCCTGATGTCATGCTACCCATCAGGACCACAAACTGACCTGCTGCAGAACCACCACTTAATGACACCAAGATATTAAGGGCTATCACAGCAGATGATTAGCCAGCATGAACCTCAGCCAGGCACACCATTATTACCTCAGCTGGCATACCTAGTTCCGAGGCCTTTTACTTTGGCAGAAGTAACTCTCCTCCCACTTCACCTTATTTTTCAGTGAGAGGAACAGGCCTGACAGAGATCTGCCAGGAGAACTACAGAGGCTCTGATAATTTCAGAGAAGCAGGTTGCCCTCCAACCTAAGGACACAGAATTTTCAAAGGACGATGAAAACCTGCATCAGCCATGGTTTGACTCAGGACCAGCAATTAAACCAATGACAACGCTCTCTGTCCTCTCCTCTTCCCACCCAGGTAGGGCAAGGAGAAAGGGAGTAAGGAGAGAGGCTTTCTGGATTGAAAACTAAACTAAGCTTTAATCGTAATGATAAAAACAAATATATACAAGTATGTGCAGGAATGTGCAAAACCCTTATCACCTCCCTCTACCCCCAGCAACTCCCACAGCATCTCCTGAGCCGTGAGCAGTTCTGAAATGCCTGGAACCTGCCGGAGAGAGTAGCAGAGCAGACAGGAGCTGAGGGGAGAGCTGCGAGGAACGCACAGGTCTAGGGATCAACAGTGAAGGACAGATGGAGTTCTCCCCAGACACTGGTCATGGACAGAAGAGAAGAAAGAAGGGCTTCACTTCCATGATCCCTGAGTTATGTATGGGATAGAATACTTGAATTGGCCAGTTTTGCCATCTATCTAGTCCGCTCCTCCCTACAGGAGGGCTGTAGGCACAACTGATTGGCTTCTTTCATGTCTGAAGTAGCAGATTGAAGAAGCAGAGCAAATTGTTGCTGGTCTCTCAGCAGTAATTATAAACATTTAGGTGTTATCAGTCCACCAGCTGGAAAACTTGTTAAGTTTCAGCAAGTGTGCTGCTTAAAAAAGAGTTCACTAAAGAAAAACTAAATAAAAAACAAACCAGTAAAAAGAAAATTGGCTTCATCCTGGCTCAAACCAGGACAATCAGTCCAGCCACCAGCCTCGTAAGACCACCATCTTCTCCACCCATCAACTTGGAGAGGATGAGGAGCAGCAATTCAGGTATAGGCTTCCCAAAGCCAAGATGAGGAATGCATGAAAAAATCGATGGAAAGATCATGGCTGGTAATTCCCTTAGGCCTTGTTAGGTGCATGGGTGTAGCTGTAATGCTAGAAACTATCAGCCCAGCAGTTACACCTACCTTACTATCTCAAATTTGCAGAAAGAGGAAGACATTGTACCCAGCTGCTCTTATGCCACAAAAGCATGCAATCGGAGGTTGCACAATGACTAAGATTGTGATCTGCTTCATTTATGCAGTTATAGCTATATCCTTGATTTCTACATAACATGATCTCAGAATTATTTCTACCAATAAGTTATTAGGGTAGGAGTTACCAAAGAAGAATTAAATTATATAGAAAATGTGAAATGTATCTTGCTGTTACATAACTGTTCTGAACATAAAAATTTATTTTAAATGCATCCATTTCAGAGGTTTTCAGACACCAACAGCTTTAACAAGTTCTTTGTTTGACAGCTCTATTAGAGCACAAGGAAGGACTCCTTCAGTACAACAGACATACTTTACAAACGACTTTAGCCAAAATTAGGCACTATTTGTGTACCCAATGGTGCTCTAAAGAAAAGAATAAGCACCTATATGCAAACATCAAATGCAATGTTGTTGCACAACACAGCATTATGTACTGGCACTAAACTTTCATTTCAATATTAGTATTTTTCAGGTTGATTTTCCACACATAGGTAAATGTACATAAAGCCTCTTCCTATTCTGCTAATAGAATCTTTTTAGATCTTCACTTCTCTGCCTTTTTATGCACACTAAAACACATAGCACATGAAACTACTATAACGGACTTCAAAGCAATTCAGATGAAAAGATAAAAGATCTAAATGTACAACAGTCATGTTTCCTACTGTTACCTGAAGTTGCTGTTCCTTGAACATATCTGGATGTGGAGAATTGAGAATATCATCTGCCAACTGTGCCTGGCTATCAATATTAACCGGGGTTGTAGCTTTGCTACATAAGAACTTACTGAAGATCTCCCGAGCCCTGTAAGAAAGCTACAGAAAAGAAATGCTAAATTTATATTTTCTTTGCACATATTTTTATATAGGCATTTTTACACTGATATATTTCACACAAAAATATCCAGCCACTCCAGTTCCCTTCATATATAAGCATTTTTCATTTAATACCTTTTGTTTCTTTTAGGCATATAAATTCCTTCAAAAATTAAAATATTCATCAAGTATTTCTTAAGCAGTTAAAGTTGCCATTAAAATAAAACTTTAAATCATCAAAGTATGAAAGTAATAAAATTGAAGCACATCAAATGCTGTCTTACAAAGGAGAACAGATTTTTTTATATTTTAGACCTTTTACGTAACAGTTACTATTTAAATAAATCCTTTAAGCTTCAATTTCTAGAAGTTGGAAAAAAGTAAATATATATTCAAATATTTACTTTTGAAACATTCATGCTCTGTTTTTAACTTGTTGATTTTGAAACACCCACAATCTGGAAATAATGAAAAACAAATCAAACTGATCTCAAAAGCCTCCATTAAGGAGAGTGTTCAGAATATACCAGGTTTAAACACAGAGGAAAGTGGGGAAAACCTCAACGGTTCATAAAAAAGCAAAGAGAGACTTGCAAGATGAAACTGTTTTCACAGTGTAAACCTGACTAGATCTGGCTGTGGTGTCAAAAGAAATGTTGCTTATTTGCATAAAATTCAAAATTCACCTGACCAACTGCCTAACCAACCCAGGAGTGTCTTCAAAAGGTGAGATGTAGATTCTCATAATTTGTGAACAAATACAACTATACTTAGAGCAGCAGGTATATCTAAGTTACTTATAAACACATTATCTGGTCTAGTGGAGGCAGCCTAGCTGAAAGAGCACAACAGAGGCTAATCTTCACCTCTCCTTGACATGCTGAACTAACTTGCTCTGCAGTCCCTTGCACTGTGGCAGCTAGCCACTCTTCAACATCCAGTACACCTTAGTTCATTTTCAGAGCTAGCTCTGCAATTCATGGCAGTTTAAATATATTCAACATCTTAGACTAAAGATAGTACTCTAAGGGGACTGAGAAAATTATACACAGTACAAACACCAGGCCCAGCTCCAGTAGTTTTTATGATCTTGCATAAGCAACAATTTTAAGTAAGCAACACCTTGTATTGAAATACATTGACCTACCTCTTTTTTATCATGTGCAGGTACATGATTAAAATATTCACAGGCCTGCCAAAATAAAATATTTTCTTCACTAAATTCTTTGCGTAGAAATTCCTAAGGGGGGGGAAAATATCTCAAAGTTACTTGCCATTTCAAACAACATATTTATAATGCTTGATAAGTTTGCATAATGGTGACATCTCAGTTAGTCTCACAGCTCAGTTTTCCTCTAAAGACAAAATCAATGCACGTCCAATACATGCCTAGTGCTTCTCTTCCTCACTTCTTTTGAAATGTATACAATTGAGAAGAATCCATCAAGG
This sequence comes from Chaetura pelagica, assembly GCF_000747805.2. Taxonomy (NCBI): domain Eukaryota; kingdom Metazoa; phylum Chordata; class Aves; order Apodiformes; family Apodidae; genus Chaetura; species Chaetura pelagica. The sequence continues at coordinate 4,101,456 of NW_009953655.1, read as the reverse complement.
TACAATCAAACACTTGCATGTACAAAGGTGAAGTTTGAAACTTCATGTTAAGCAGTGTATAAAGTAGTGAATAAACTTTTAATAAAAAAATCAAAGTAGTTGTAATTACATTGTAAAATTATACTGGAAACAGGCTGTCTTTAATTGCAGTTCTAGTGTAATAGAGTAGATGTTTATCAAGCAGTGCGTGTAATCAATTCTGTATTCATTACAGCATCTTTCTGCATCACATGGCAAATAGAAAAAATCTTTTATCACTACTTGCTGATGTGGTTACATGGGTTGTCCTTGGAAAACACATTCTTACACACACACAAAAAAAATCTCCTAGTAAAACACAGAATAATTAGGACATTTATATTATACCTTCCAAAAGTAGAAATTAAGACTGGGACCATATTCAGTAGGGAAACCATACAACCACAGACTTTCCCTGATTGAAGTCTGTATAATTCAACATTCTCTCAGCGTGTGTCTTGAAAGCATTTTAAATGTTAGAGGAAAAATAAACAAACAAACAAATAAATAATTATTGACCTCGCCCTCCAAAAATAACCCAACTATCTAGGCACATATGCAATGAGAAATGCTTATTTATACTTTAGGTATCAGTGTTTAACTGGAAATTTTCTTTTAAGTCAAGTGTCACACCAGTATCACTCAAGCTTCCTTAACACACAAGGCAGTCTCAGAAAGAAGGCTGAGGAATCTTCCCAGAAATACTTAAAACTTAACTTTATTTGTGCTTTTAAAGTTTACATAGAGTTTAGGAAGTCCAACTGTAAGAAAGCAGTTGAGATAAACTACAATACTGGGAGTGTAAATTCACTACCAAGCTCCCAATTTAAACTAAAAGTTTTTCAGATGCCTAGCCTGAAACACCTAAGACAATCCAGAGGGTAGTCAGAGGACATCTCTGCATTTTACATGTAATGACAGATTAAAAGAGAACCAAATTAGCGAGCAGGAGCTGGAACACAAACACCTGCTTCCCTGCTCAGTGTCTCCACTACAGAATCTATCGTCCATCTCCTGCTTTTCTTTCTGGTCATATGATTTGGGCACAGCTGGCTGTACAACAATTCAGGAAGACTGAGTGGGCCCACAGTGAGAACATCACATAGCCTACCAGTTGTCACTCATGGCTGGGAAGCTGGAGATGTTGGTTTGAACCACTTGAGGAGGGAGCCTGCAATCAGGTCTCTCACTTCCTGGATGACTGCTCTAATCAGCAGACTATTATGCAAAATGTGAGTATTTGCAAAGCATGCAAAATCTTTCCTTCTTAGAGAGTTAATCCTGCTCTATGACAAAGCTCTCCTCAGGAAAGGCCTGTGCATGCAGAATCCCAAGTGCACTGAGATGCTTACTATGCAATCATAAATTAAATGTTGATGCTCCAATGTTCTTGAATGCTGCCAGAAATCTGTATCTTTTGGCTAGCTACAGGTGACTCCTTTCTCAGTCCAGGGCCTTCTGAGCTTCCCTTTGAAGGAATGTTAACCTAGCACTTGAAAAGGCCTTTTTCTTTTCAGGCACCATGACTATATGCCAGACTCCAAGGCTTACATCCCTAAGTGTACATAAGTAAGTTTACAGCTGGCTTAAAACTAATGAGAAAAGACAACTAAATTTTCAGTAGCAAATTATATAATTTTTCAGGTAGATTCTAACATCAGATGAAAATTGTAATTTTTCTTTCAGTCCAAGAAGTTGTCTCAGTACCTGAGCAGAAACGCTAATCTTGGGTTACTCTATACTAAGAAAAATGGAAAGACAGGAAACATAATATCCAGGATATATTATTTTACTTTCATCTTTTCTGTTTCCTCAACAGGCATTAATAGTTAACTTCAGGTTAACAGTTAACCATTTAATACAGAAGTCTGCTTTTTAATCAATTGATATGTTAACGCACTTTTGTATCAAGTAAAGGAGTCCAACAATCTACATCTCTTATACCAAAGGTTTGTGAAAACTCTTCAAACAGCAGGA
>NW_009953655.1:4069667-4099060 GCF_000747805.2 Chaetura pelagica | reverse complement strand
AGCAGGAATTGTCCTTGTGATTTTGAATCAGACTTTCACTGCAACAATGCAAAAGCATATAAACTTCTACTTCCTTACACATAAAACAGATGATACTACTTACAATTTCATAAATGTGCTGTGAAGAAGCTTAATTTATGTTTTGCAAATACTCAAAACTACTCCTGCAAGCTGCAGCTTTAACCTCTGCTGTTAGCTACCTTCATTACTTCCAAAAAGTATTTCTAAAAAACCTTTACAGGAATCACTGAGGAAGTTTTCTTTGTGGCTTCCAACACCTTAGCAGACAAACATGAATAGATTACCAGTTCTTAAGAAACTACTGAAGGTACCACCTCTTTCTTTTCTCAAAGGCTACAGATATAAATACAACCAAATATAACTGTTTTATAAAATGGGGAAGCTCTCTAGAAGTTGAAGTACAAAGCAAAGTATGGCTGTCATTTTTATGTGAAACCATTGCTCTCCAGAAATATGTGTATTATTGTGAACACTTATTCAAATGTGAACCTGTTTACATTTAGAAAGATGCTCAGATAACAACTGTGTAACAACAAATTCCATCTCATGTCCCATGTAAGGGTAGCGCCTGTCAGTAAAGAAAAAAAATACAAAAAAACTGCAGCAGCAGTATCAGGTATTTTGAAAGGCCTCTTACCATCCCTCAAAACTTACCGAGAAATATTTAACACCAAGAGGATCCTGAAGAAGACGCTCAAAGGAAACAGCCCAGCTTGCCACTCTCCTTTCTCGGAGACGTCGGCAGCTCTGTACACTGGGAAGACTGGCATTGCTACTGAGGCTGTTCTCACTGATGCAGTCTTTTAAATCACTACTATTTAACTCTGTTTAAAAAAACAAAGGAACAAATTTGTCAATAAAATTTTATTATTATTATTATTTTGCTTTTACTCTTCATATCCCTCCTCCTTTTTACTCGGAGCACCTCTATGGAAAAACCAACCTCGATCATCTCTCAATTTTCTCCTCTTCCACTGCAAAGAAAATTAAATTAGTCTCTTAACAGCAGTCTGCTGCCAGGAGCAAAACAAAAAGGCACAAAAGGAAAGACATTTTCTTGCTCAACAAGATAAACATTTTTGACAAAATTTTCTGCTTACATTCCTCACCCCTTGGACTGCAATCCTTCATAAGATTATCCCAGGAAGGCATACCCTTAAGAACCCACCATTTATCAGACAGTGGGCAAAAACCCAAGCAGTGATAGGAGACAGAAAAATTGCATACACTCTTAAATCACCAGGCAGGGATTCTTTAAGTTTTTCATGGAAATGAGAGATTTTTGTTAAACACTGAAAATTTAGGAAAGGAGTCAACTGAGGAAAATTAGCTAGCAATGGGTGCCTTCCTAATCCATGGAAAGCAGAGGTATCAAACCACAGACCTTAATTTATCAGGATTCTGATAAAAACAAGGATACATGACTCCTTTCCAGACTTGAGCAACATAGTGCATTTGGGAACCTCAAGTTGACAAATGATTGGATTCTCTATAGGTAAAAAAACCAGGAATCTCTTTTGTATTCTAAAAGATAAAAAGAGAATTTCGGAAAAGAAAACCTCGTCTAGCAGTATGGCTCTTAACAACTTCAAACATGGACTCCAGATCATCTTTGTCACATATCAATAAACAGAGTAGGCACAAAAAATTGTGCCTACAGAAAAGAAGTGACCACTTGTTCACAAAAGTGGAAAGGTGAAAGAAACAGCTGCTCTGAATAAAAGAGAAAACTGTGTACAACAATTTCCCATTCATAAGTTTTCCATTTATTTGTTGCTTGCCCTGTTGCAAACCACCACTCTCTCAATCTCTGTTTACACAAATGTAAAATTGATACAGTAGCACTCACAGATGATACGCACACCACAGAGGTGATCTGAGGCTTAATTAATTATGAAGACACAACTAAATAAAGCCGAGATACCTGGTCTGATCTCGTAACAGACCCTGCTTTGAGCATAAGGCTGTACTAGAGAGATGCCAAACTGAATGGGATTCTGTGATGAAGGTATAAAAAATAAGTAGACATTCAAGTCCTTGATAAATTAGCAGTAATAAATGTGAGAAAATAAAAATAAAAATTAATAATAACACCCCCCAAAAAAAAAACAAACAAACAAACAAAAAAACCCAACAATAGCTGCTATCTTCAATAACCCTATGCCAAATGCAAAAGTAAATATACAGCTCATTGTAAGTGTAGCCTGACTAAGAAAACTGAATTTGCAACCAGTAAGAAGTGGCCTGGTTCTTCACAGAGACATTTTTATTGTTATTTTCCTCAGTTAATCACCTGGAACAACTTAAGCAATGAGTAATTTCACCTAAACTAATATTTAATAAGACCTCCCAGGGTCTCCTTTTTGGTGTTATGTATTTCAAAGCACTTCCAAGTTCTGTTACCAAATGTCATTGTTCTTCCTTGGGAGTATCAATTTTGAAAAAAGGGATAATTCAAAGATAGTTATAAACACAGGAAAAAGTTATAAAGACAGATATACAGAAAAGAAAAATTAAAGAAAAAATAGTTCTGAGGTTTCATTTTTAAATGTACTCTATAGCTTAGAAATATTTACCAAGATATAATAGTTAACTACTGCATTTTTCTGTAAGCAAAGCTTTCTTTAAAACAAAAAATCAGACAAAATAAGACAAAGATAGAGAATTACATTAAGGAGGAATTAAAATAACTATTTTCAACAAGGGTAATATTTAAGAACCATAATAACACATCAAGTATTTAAATATTTTTCTTAATCAAAGCTAATTAACAACACTCAGCAAAAAATCTATACTTTCTTATATTAAATATTTATTCACTTTTTCCTTTAAGTCCTATGAAAAAAAGTATAACCAAGTCAACTGTTAGTTTCATTGAATATCTGTTAGCACAGTGAAAGAATTGTGAAAGAAGCTAGCATGAAACTGAAGAGAATTGCATCTAAATGTATTCTCCGAAGTATTTTGCTTTAACTCGACAGGTGGATGTTTTATTTTACAGTCCAGGTTATAAATAGACACCCACTTCTTGACATCTCTGGAAGTTTCAGATACTGCCTCACTCACTCCTAGAGGGTTCAATCCCCAGCGCTCTCCAGTGATGTTTAATGAAAATTTCCTCATTCCTTTCAGAGAAAATCAGAAAGGCAAACATCCCACACACTAAACCATTTAAACCTACTTGGCTGGCAGAGGAAATAAGGGAGTAGCTGCACAAAACACTCAACACTAAATCCACAAATCACAGTGCCTCAGGACCCTGAAGGGATTGCAAAATGGAAGGCACAGCAGTCCCAGGCAGGACAGCTTCACCTCCCTCCCTCCAAGCGGTGGCTGTTCAGTTTCCCTGTGGCAGGCAGGAAGGCCAAACTACAATTACTTTCCAAGTGTTTACACCAGTGGGTGACTGATAACTACCTTCAACTGCTAACAGCTGCTCCTTCTCTCCAGCCTGGCAGAGCTACACTTTCTCAAAACTACGCTGAGTTTTCCTTCTTCTGACACACTGCCGGCTCTGGAGGTCCATGAAAGCAAATGAACCAAAATAAGAATGCATTTTCAACAATTTTGAGAGGTACTGGCACAGGTCCTCCAAAGTGTTAAAGCAGCATTAAGGGATTATTCATTCACAGTAAACTGTCTCTGTTCTAGTGGATTTTATTTAGCTAATTCAGATTTTTTTTCAGAACAAGCTATTTGAATTCATGCTTAACCCTGACATTGCTTTGTTTTTCCTTAAAACAAAAAACACAGTCAGGTTGCTTTTAAAATCTATCCAGATTTCTTCTGGGGTATGTGCCAACCTGAAAATAACACAGAAAAGTTTATTTCCCAGAAAAGGCTTGGTTCTTCTAGTTTCTTTTACCACATGTATCAATGGTTGCAACTAAAACACTTACAAACTAGTACAGGTATACCATTTAGAATTAGATAAAAAGAAAGGTCAGATGGGAAGAATAACCCCCACCATCTTTAAAACTAGTACACAGTTTCTAAAAACCATACTGAAATGAAGTCTCTACAAACTAAAACTCTTGTTCCACTCCCTTTGCAGAGGAATGTTTCCAATGTAAGACTTCAGCGTCAGGTTTCCCAACCCTCACAACCAGTGCATTCCTAGGTGCATGCAGCCCACCTTGGAAAGGAGGAATGGAGAAATTTTCCAACTGAGTCACATATTTCACCTAATGATCATTCACTGATGATCAGAAGAAACGTAGAGCCCCGATTCCCTCCCTCAAATGTCCTAACCACAAGACTGTTGAGCAAAGTGGATGCCTCCTTCTTGATAAGTGTTTAAAAAAAGATTAGCTCTTGGGAATCTCAGGATGCCAAAGAACTTTACTGTGAAAACCCCAACTCAGGTGCACAGAAGACTTAGCAACATTAAATTTATTTCTGTTCATGAACCACTGTACCTAGCAAGGAAGCACCACTTGCTGTGAGAACTCATTCTTTATTACCTTCCTCAAACAGAAAACTGATGTAGTGTTTTAAAAAAATCTGCAGAAAAACAATATTAATCTTTTACAGCTTTTGTTTTTATGCATTGTGTGTAGGCTCTAGGTTTTGTTTTACAAAGCCAGCGTTATGTAAGAAAATGCCAGCATTTAATCAACTAAAATCTTGAAAGTATACAGGATAAGATGGCTTTGAAAGTTTTTCTTTAAATAATATGAAGCAGTAAGTCTGAATATAATTAACTGAGGATTATTTTCTATGCTTTTTTCATAAAATCCGTATGTAGTTTTTGACCTATGAACACTTTTTATTATTCTGAGAAGTTACAAGTAATTCCATGTAACCATCAAAATGCAGAAATTTGTAAATTCATATAATTAATATACTCAAGTTAATCACTAAGTACATTACCTGGATAAAGCTGGTAGGAACCACTATGCCACTTAATCAAATACTTCAAGCCATTCACTGAAAGCCATCCTTCTGAATCCATACCAAGTTCAGCTGTAACGTCTTGGAACCCATTGGGTGCAGATTCGCCTTATTGCATAGAACATTGTTTCTCTGCAATTTTGGGATAAGGGAAGCTAATAAACTTCCCCCCAGCAATTCCTGGTAGCCTCTAACACCAGACTAAACAAATCGATTCTTTATCCTCATGGCTTCAAGCAGAAGAAAGCAATAGTATACTTAACACAAAGCATTATAAAATGCTATATAAATAATTTAAAGAAAAGACCTTTTGCCACTGCTGCTAAAGGAACCTGAATTATTTATGTTACAGTGGAACATAACTACAGCAAGCATGTGCTGCAAATGTAACGGAAAAATAAGTCATATGCATGTTGGAGGAAATTATCAATCTGCATTTATAGTGTAAACAGTAGTGTTTTGCTTTATTTTGGATTTCTTTTAGGTTTTTTTGCTCTACCTTCTTTAGTTACATTTTAAAATACAGTTTTACATTATTTATTATTGTAAACATCCGATTCCTTTCAAAAAAGTCTTTAGGAATGCCTTTTCTTATCAGAATTCTTTCCAGGTGGTGAACACTAGAACAAAAAATCAGCAGAAACTACAGCTAAGTAGTATCTTAGGAGAAACACATGCATATAGTATTCATTATGCTGAAGTATTTGGAAATAATAGACTTCAGCTTTGTGGAACTGATCTCTGCAGGGAATAGCAAGTATGAACTGACTTAGACATTCTCAACAGCTCAGATACCACACCACCTCTCTGTCTGGGAGATGAATGATGATGTACTTCCATATAAGCCCTTTGACCTTAAGGTATTCTATTAATAAAGTGCCACCCAGGTATCCATAGCCAAAGTCAGACATTAGCTGGAGATTATTGACCCTTCCTGTGATGATTTAGAGAGCACGGCGCTCAAAGCATCAGCCACAGCCTGCATGCTGTGCACCCACTCTTACTGTGCCCACAGGCAGTAGAATGGACAGTTTCCAACATGGGAAGCAGGAGAAATCTGCTACTTATGGGTTGTTGCAGTAGCATAAAATGGTTTCTGCTATTCCTAGAGCATAGCTGTTGCAGAATAAACAATCCATAGCAGTGATCTTGCATCTAAGCATTATTACAGTTTGCTTTCTGATTGTCTGCAATTCATTAAGCAAATCAATTACAGTTAAAGGTTTCTACTGGTCAGCATCTCTGGAAACAACACTAACCAAGTACCTTCATCTTTTACACGTTACCTATCTTGCAGAGACCAGGTGCAGTTTTTGCTAATCCGGACATCTCAGCCTTGCACAAGCTGAGTTACCATGTAAAATGAATGCAATAAAGGGTATAGCTGGTTTCCAGTGCCTGGCTCTTAAAAAAGCCATATGATAGATACAAGGCTTCATTGATCCTGGAAAGAAAATGTATTACACTGAAGGGATGTATTTAAACACGTAATAATTACTTTTTAGAGATAGATCTCCCCAGACTAAAGCTGAACAACAGTATTTATAGTATCTATTTATAACTACAAAAACTATTAGTAAGATTTAGTCTATGAAGAGAAGTGGGTACTGATATGCTAATGGTTTACACTGGTGAAAATTTTCTCTAATCTAGAAATGCCCTGAAATGTGTAAATCTGTGGAGCTATTAATGTATTAGTGAGATTAGAAAAGATCGAAAAAATTTCAGTGCTGTGACATATTCAATAAAATGAAAGCCTGAAAATGTAATTTAGACATGAATCAAAGCTTTTTACTCAATGCAGCTCTAAATGAAATGGATTGGGATTTTATTTCATTTCACTTTTTCTGGTTATAGCATCTCTGGTTCTTAATTTTCCTATCCACTTTCCAGGTATCTAAGCACAGATTCAGTGTTACTTAGTATAGTACAACTACCATTTTTTACAGAAATTACATCCCTCTTCCCCCTTAAGTAGCATAAAACAATGAAGAGTCCATGTTAAATCTTCAGCACTAGCTGAAAAAATAGTTCATGCAACTCAGCTGAAAAATGCATATAAGTTATTATCTGTTCTTTTACCTCTACCACCTATATGACCCTTAGACTTCATGACTTCACACAATGTATAGAATTAACTGCAAAAACACCATTAGAAGTTGTATTGGCAGAACTGAAAGGAAGTCAGATCTTTAAAACAAATTTCCAGCTGAAAGCACAAAAAGCTTGAAATGTCTATTATGATGAGTACTATCATGGGGATCTCCAATTTTGGATAGGCAACAGAAGTACAATAATTTTCATTAATATGGAACAAGAACCCTCATGGAGACAAGATGCAAATACATTCCATTTTAGCTAAAAAAGATCAATCAAAATTTTTGCCCCTCACAACCTGTAACTTAATTCACTACATACACAGATTTTTAAAAGTCTGTGCTTTGTCTTGATTGTGATATCAAGCAATTAATATACGGGGGGAAAAAAAAAATATATATTTTATACATATATATTTTATATCTTCTCATCTAAACAGAAGCACTGTTAACACAGTAGACTGTGTCAGCAGTAGAGAAGGAAAACACCTGATAAAGTCAGCCAGAGAATGGAAAATGACACTGTTAAAAGGACCCAAACAGTACCATTTCTCTCAACTGCCGTTTTAGTTTTGCAAGGAATAAGAAATTAGGATATGATGGGTTATTGGGAATAGCATTGCTATTTTTGCATTTATATCTGCATGTAATATAAAAAAATATCCTTACCATTCAAAATATTTCCTCAACCTCACTGCACTAATTACAGCAACACAGTTGGTCCCCTTTTTTTTGAATAAATTGTCTTGTACTGTTGTCAAAGAATAGCAAAATAATAATATATATGTGTGCTTCTTTGCAGGATCAAGTGAATCAACTCCTGCCAAGCAAGGCAAGTGAGATAAACTGTTTCAATTAACTTCAAAGGTTCAGAGAAAGCATCTTCTAATGTTTAACAAAGAGTGGACATCCTTTAAAAGATTAAAGCCATGTTGAAATCAAAATAAACAAGCTTAGGTGTCATAAAGTTTACTTAGAAGTACTCCAGGACTGCAAAAGCTCCATGCTACGGTTTTACGAATATCAAATTACTTACCCCTTTCTCAAAATGCATCACACTGTGAAGAAATTTTAACCTCAACAAATGCAGCAACACAGCTTACAGCTGAGGAGCTAGAGCATACCTCTTCAAAAGCAAACTGAATATGTAAAGGACAATAAAACAGAGATTAAGATTTTACCTACCATCCAATTATATGGAAGTCTACCAGCTCTGCCTCTTTATTATTATGAATAAAGAAGCCTAGTTAGAAAAAAAAAGTCCATATACAGAGAGATATGCCTAAAAAAAAATTATCCAAGTAAACCAGTGAAAAGTATGTGAACATAATTCTGCAATATTTTCATTGGCAAAGTTCCCAAAGAAGTCACAAGAGTTCTGCACCACTCTGGACTCACATCTTGTAATATAACATCTTACTTACTACGTATTATGTTGATTAATGTGGAAAATTTATTCTTTTTCATTATAAAAGTAAAAACAGGCTTCAGCTTACCTCCATCAGAAACAGTTGCTGACTGCAATAAGAAAGAAAAAAATAAGTGTTACTTAAGTTTCATGGTAAGAATTAAGAAATTCTTGAGCTTCCCATAATATTTGAAGTGTTAGCTACTTTTATCATCTCATTAACTACAGGTAAAACAAGAAATGAAAATCTAAAGAAATCAGGTGCTACTTTCTCAAGCATTTCCTCCCCACCATGAAATTTACTCCAAACCTTTTAAACACCGTACTGGAACTTGATCCCACAATATTTACTGGATGAAGCACTTCCTGCTGGGAGCAGCTACACTGATCCCAACAGTTCTTCTTCAATGAATAGTCAATTGGTTGGTATATGTGAGAAAGCAAGTACCTTAAAGCTGACCTGAGAAGAGTTAAAATGAAAACACTGCCTCATGTACTTTATTTTGCTCCAATATCTGGATATATGTGGAATCAAAACTAAAATTTGGTATTTTGTCAGTCAGATGACTGAAAATTTCCCCTGTCGTTCACTTCTGACTTCCACAGAGCCTACTGAATCCTAAAGGTTTCCAGTAAGATGGGTAAGAACTCCTCACTATCTCAAGTAGCATGTTACATAAAATTTTCAAGGACAATTAGTCTTCAAGTGTAATATTGAAGTTTATTTGCTTGTCTTCCCTAAACTTCTCACCTTGGACCACAAATTACCTCAAGGCAGCTAACATATCTGTAGAATCAAGTAGGTGACCATTTCCCAAACCAGTCCTCCAGAGTTTACACCTCAAAAGTCAGCTGAGTGAAAAATTAGAAGGGCAGCTGATTTTTAGATTTAAATTCTATTGATTTTTAAAGGTTATTTTAAAAAATACTACTCTTTAATTTGGGAAATCTTTTCTTGGTCATATGAACTGTCTTTGAACCATTAAATAGCTTTCTAGGCAGTTAAAAAGAAAATCTCTTACTTTGTACTCCTCTTTTAAAAGCTAGAGAAGAATGCCCTACGTATCTACAATATTTCCAAGATGGAATACACAGGGAAAAATCCCATATATGTACGCATAACTCAAGAGAAAAGCTATTTCCCTATATTTTTTCTGTATTTTCCAGCCTTGGTAACACACATTCCCTGTCCTCTTCAAAATGCACAAAAGCCTTTAGTAATCCTTAAGAGAATAATATCTTCTCATTTCTTTTGGGTTTTTTGCCATTTCACTGCAGGAATTCATCTATTCTTAACACTACCTGAAGAACATCTCTTGTTATGAACTGTTGTGGCCTCACCACTCACATCATCATCAGAGGATCTGATCTAGTTTTTAATACAAGTATTTTGGAACTTTCAAAGTCTAAACTTGTCTCCATGGCCATCACTCCTCTGGTTCAGATAAACACAAATACATCTTTCATGGAAAAGATTAAAAAAATAAATAAATATGGCACTTCTTGTTTAACTACACAAAAATAAATGCTTCTGAATCTGTGAAGAATAATAATAAAATCAAAAGTGTAGCCAGGCATATCACGTTTCTTTAACCACAATGTTTCAGATATCAAAAAGGTACTACTGTTTTGGTTATAGCTCTTCAGTGAGGCTTAGGAGATCTCTTCTATTTCTGTTTTGCACATAAGTCTGGGAAGCATATTACACATTCAGAAGCTGTGCCTTAATTCATACTTGTAATGTAGAGAATTTAATTTACACTACTGAGCTCTGTTTTATTAATTCTAATTTCTTACTCACTTACTGTAGGGACAGCGGAGGAATAAACAATTCCAATGAAATTTCTCAAAGAATGAAGAAAAAGATGACATAAAGTAATAGTATCAGTTTCCACAGTAGGCAGAAAAAATAAAGATACTTTCAAAATATATACACTTTAGGAAAGGTCATTTACTTTGGCAGCTTGCATTAATCTAGATTCAAACACCATGTACTACATGTTTTTGAAAAGTATCAAGAAAAATAGAATTCTTACGATAGTAAGAATAATATTTACACTTCTTGTTTTAAAAAAAACTGTGAAGGTAACAATTTAAAAACATCATGTGAAAGGAAAAATTGTGTGATTTCATAGGAAAGGTCAAACATGACAGTATTAGCACCACTTCATTAAGTTCTGTGGACAATGAGATACCATTTCACCTCAATCCATTTAGCATACGCTAATGCATTGATCTTTCTCCTCACCATGGGTTGGTTTTGTGTGTTTATTTTAAATGCTTCACTTAATGCATGTTACATGACATGTATCAACATCTTAAAATCTCTCCAAGCAAGGCCTTAATAATGATTATGTTTAAGCATTTAAAAATAAATAAATAAACAAAAAGATTCATAGGAAGAACAGAATTTCTTATCTAAATATCAACCACCTATTTTGTGCTATTAAATATTTCAAATTTCCCTTTGATATATTCCTACTATATGATTTATTTTTTATTTTACATTACAGTGTAACTAAAACCACCAAGCACATCTCAAGCATTATCAGTTTATTTCTGTAGGACACAGAATAAAATTTATTTTAAGAACATGTCTTTACATTCATTTATGTAACTGAACTAGATCTATTTTATTCAATAAAACCAGCTAGAAACTTAAGCTTGTAATTATTGTGTAAGAAATTACAGTAATATGTTCAAAACATGTTTTTGAATACTTAGAAATCTTAATATAAACATGTCAGAAATTGCATGCAGTTCACATTTAAACAAAGAAGTTTCTCTTCTAAACCATTCAGCTGAAACTTGTCTAGATTTGTCCAAAGGTATAAGTTGCAAGACCAGATTTTTCTAATACTATGATGATCTCATTTAAAAAATTCACTATATATTCAGGGCTGTTATTCATTCTACAGCCCTCACACTTTCCACCACTGGAGGCTTTTCAGGATAGAATTTGAACCATTACACATAGAAAGTTTGATTCTTTGATGAATTTAACCTTACATATGTATTAAGAACTACCTATTAATAAAACAAACTCATTAAAAAGCTATAAAATCAAACAGTTCCCACAGCCACTTCTGAAAGATGAGGAAGGATAAGGCTTGACCCTGTGCCAGTTAGGACTAATGTGAAGATTTGAGAAAAAAAACTATTTAACTATGTCATTCCAAATGATAGGACACACATACTCATTTGGTGAATGTACATATGAACTATCACCCAGAGATAAAATCTAATTGTATACAACCCTCAAATCTTTCACAACCAGATAAGAACTGAAATTAGTTCTTCAAATTACTCTGACTTCCAAATAGGTTTAGGAAAAACCCACGGTATATGCCAGGAGTCTGATGGTAACAAATTACCAAAATAATAAATAAATCTAGTTTAAGAAAACTAATGTCTTGCAGTATATCTGTTCATGGGAACTCTGCTTGCTCATCTAGCTGGATTAGCAGCTGAGGCACATTGGTACACCCACCCCACAGAGGTGAAGGATGCTACTCTCTGCCCTAGACTGCAGGGCAACATCTGGATGCCTCTGATCTAGGTGAGGAGCCCAGTGCCTGGGCCAGCAAGCTGAACAGTGGCTTCCCAGCTATCATACACCACGGATGATGTTCTAGGTCTCTGTAAACTGGCAACTGCTTCAGCATATATTAGATAGCACAAAGTTCTGATTAAGAGAAAACATGTAAAATTTCTCTTTGTATCATTTTTCTTTGCTAGGTGGAAAAACCAGAAGGGCCCATGAGTTTTTTGATGTAGTTTCAGGATTTCCTTGTGCCAAACCTAAAAGAGTATTAGCTTACACTAATTAACAGGAAGAAAACTACTTTGTGAGTGCATAGACTTTTTGTTCCAGAACAGAAGTAGACAGCAGAGCATCCTGCACCAATAACAGGGTAAAAAGAGAGACGGGGCATAAAGGAGAGTAATTCTTAACAATGAAACAACCTCTATCTGTTAGCTTTTATGATTTATAACCTGCCAGATGTGTGCACCACTACATGAAACTAGTCTGATGACATTTCTCAGCTGACAGAAACACTTATCCAGAAAACGTACTTTGCTCCATTTTACGTGTTCCATTTTACATGGGTCAGGTCCCAGGAAATTAAGTGCTGTCAAAGTCTGCCACAAAACTGTGATGTAGAAACCTCCCAAATACCCTACTCATTTTCCAGACACTATTCTGAGCAAATAAATCCATGTATACAGACTACTCCGGTAAGAAAATACAAAGAAATCCTTTTTCTCCACCTTAAAATTTGTCACTCAAGTCAAAGTCATGCTCAAGTACTTGAGAAGAACAAAGGGAAAGACCAGGATAGTAGGAGTGACACATAATAGGGAATGCCAGGCCTGAGCAATAAATTGAGCAACATGAAATCACCTCTGCTAATAGAATGTGGGCGAGTGCCTTCCTGAGTCAAAAAAGTCATATATATTTCCAGCTCCTTCAGAGATGTGGAAGGATATAATATATAAGCAAACTGAAAAAGTATTCCTCTATTCTACCTTACCAACAACAAAATCACAGACTAAAGAGAAATGTTTTCTTTCTTTCCTGGGCATCCAGAAAGATTCAGAGAAAAAGGGATTAAAAATTACCTCTCTCTGTGTCCTTTCTAAAGCACACTTTCTTCCAATACAGGCACTGACTTTTTCCTGCACTCAAACAAGTCTCTGACTGCTGCCTTCAGAATTCATTAGACTTACCTAGTACAGGATTATACTACACAGTCTTTTACAAAATCCCCTCTAATTAAGCTTTCCACAGCTTGGAATAGCATACCTAGCTTCACACACCCTCCAAATTGATTTTCTCATATGATGTCAATATATGAAACAAGTTTGGGAAACCTGTTCTTTAAGAGTTGAAGCACTAGAATGAAATAAAATAGCCAGCTTTTATAAAATACTGTCATTTAGCTCAGGGAAAGCCTATCACTCAGTCGACTGCCTTCTTGCACCTAGCTTTGTTCAAACTCCTCACTGAATCACCTGAAGCAACTTCTCCTTTTGCCAAGGTAGGAATTACAAGCGAGTCCCTAGATCTTCAGTCACTTTACTCCAGGACTTACATTACAGACCTGGGATTTTTATCCTTTTAAATGCATTACAGCTTTAACATTGTACAAATGCCATGGACTCGAATGATCTCTGGGAGGGACATCAGGTCTCAAAATACGATAAACAGTTTTTTAACATTTTAAATAAAAAAAGAAAGTCCTATTACTTATAAATTATTGCTAGATTTCCCTTCTAATAAATAATCTCAAAGTATTTATCACTTAAAGTTCAAAATATTACTGCAATTAATTTGATTCTATATAAAAAGAATGTCCCCTCAAGAATGCCACTTAGAGGAGAACTATTACATAATTTGTCTTTTCAGTTCCCTCTGGCAACAAATAAGTGCATTGATAATAGTTAACAGAAAAGTATGATAGATAACAATTCCCGAGGAAAAAATACAGTACAACTACTATGCAATAACTTCACTGAATACATTCTTCTCTAACAGTTAAATATATTTTTCAAATATTTGAATTCATAAGAAGCAATATATGAACAATAAATTATACAACATTTGGGATTCCTTTAAAAAATAAATGTTCAACTGTTTATCCCAAACAAAATCAATCTTAGTACAGTAGCTTGAATGTCAAATCCATTCTTAAAATTATTTTGATAAAGATATATAAAAATATATATACTGTTTTACTTAGAGATATGATTTTGATAGACTGGTACAGAAAGCATATACACTGTACAGAATTAAAAAAATAGGCACAGATTAAAACACTCATTTTTATACATATTGATCACAGCTCATACATACACCTCAAAATCTGAATGCTAGTCAGTACAATAAGATTCTCTTTACTCCTCTCTGATAATAAAATCCAGTGGTTGCACTTACAAAGGAATTTTAACTCAAATATTCTACAGTAAAAAAGCTTAAAGGATAAGCAAAAAACATTTTGAAGATGGTAACATTCTTCTCTTAATTTTGTGCCAGTAACAATAGCCTCTTCTAATTTCTCACTGCAACAATGCCTTGCCTTAGCTAAATATAATTCATATCACTTACCCGCTCTTCATAAGAAACAGCAGTTATTTTTCCTAACAGCACTCTTCCTAAATTCATCTTCACTTAATATGGAAAAAGCATTTCCTTAACACATCAGCTTCTCAAAGATTAAACTAAAATTTCAACCCTGCTCCATGCCTGTACATGCCAGTAAAGTTTAAAGGCATTTCGTATGAAGTTCTATTTTACTCCCTTTATGTTACCCATAGCAACAGGCCAATGCAGGAAGCTGTGGTTCGTCAGGGATTCAGATTAGATCTCAATTATCTCTCACCAGAAAAGCTAGATCATTTTATATAAATTATGCTGATTGTATTTCAGAACATTTCCTAGAACAAATCAGGAAAATAAAACGATGTTGAATTGTGTGATAGTCCTGTATTCAATAAAACAGATTTCCAAGACAGTTTTCAGAAAAACATTAGTTAATCCCCCTAACATTAGTTATAGAAACATTTACACAGTAAACCACTATTTTCAGAGGTTTACATAACACAAGCCAGAATAAAGTAGGACTTCAAAGACTCTATCCTGCTTAACTTTTCAGTGGTTGACACTATAAACTGCCTGTAAAAATCTGCAGTACAAGGAAATTTGGCATATTCAGTTCAACCTCAGAGCAGCACATACCCACTAAAGATAAAATTCCCCTTTCAGAAACCAACTGATATTCTGCCCTTTCTTCCTCACTACCTGAGCCTGCACTTAACTGATGTCAAGACAGTTCTGTGCATAGCACCTTGGGAAGAGAGAGCAAAATAGGCTACTTGTAATTTAAGAGGGAAGTGCTGTTAGCTTGCCTGTGACAGCAGTGTCTTCAGGAGATTCTATATGGAAAGTGTAGGATTTCATGAAGTTTGCTGCTGTTCCCAAGTAAATAGCATTAGGATCTACAACATTCATTGCTGATCTTTTTTTTTAAGCAAGCAGAATACAATTTTCTGCTAAAAACAGAATTGCAAACCAGAAAAGATTGATTAGTGGGCACTTTTATGCTAGTGGGATGTCCTTAAAGCCAAGGTGGACTTGCTAGTAGTAGTTTAGAAAAGAGGAACCCTCTCCCTTGTTTAATTCGGCATGTGAAATCCTCTACATCCTTAGAGTTCCTAGGTTGAGCCCCTGGTATAAAAACCTTATGAAGAAGGCAAATATTACTCTGAACTTATACAGAGAGACAATGAGTGGGGAAAAAAAAATCTTTTACTCAAGATCTCACAACATTGGTTTGCAAAAGACAGTCCAAGTCTGCACATCTTCCCATTTTCAGGTTTAGGATGAAGAGACTTGGTTAACCGAAAAACTCAATCTTCTTGATTTAGAATTATTAGAGAAGAAATTTTGACCTAACTGCAGATTGAAATGGAGGAACCATCCTTTAATAGGCATTTCAGAGACACAAGCAAATTGTTGCAATAGACACAGTTCATTTTATGATTGTTTAGTTGCTTGAATAGGCACTCCACTGTGCTTGAGAATGATGTCTTCTGCAAGTATTCCACGAAGTGCAATGGAAACAAATAGGTGGGAAGACAGTTACAAATTAAGACCCTGCTTTATTCTAGAACTTAAGAAGCATATTCCCTATGGTAGTTGCACAGCAGAACAGTGATACTACATGTGGATAGGTATTAAAAATTATAATTCTAGGAAGAAAAAATGCCAGAGCTTTTTAAAGGCTGTGTATCGCTTGACACTAAGCCCAGTGGGATGCAGAATGTATTTTCACTGTCAATACCTTAAGAAAACAAACAGCAATAACATTAGAAATATGCAGGTGATCAGGTACATAATAATCCTTAACACTGGATAAGTAAAAAGCCAAAACTGATAAGAAATGCCTAGAGAGCTTTCCTGTGAACACCCCTTTGGGGTAACACAAAAAAGGGCTTTTATCAATAGTGTTTACTTAACGCTCAACCTAAGTTCTTTAGAAGCTAGAAAGACCAAATGTATCGGCATAGTTAAAATAGGTGTGTTTTTCTCCTACAAGAACACAGGAATGATTAGAAGAAAAATAACCTCACATGCAATAGGATGTAGCTGCAAGACTAGCACCGCCAGAGTGTGCATAGTGAATGATGTTGGGAACAGTGTGTGTGGACAATGCTTTATACATCCTAGGCACTCATACTTGGTCTTATAAACCTAATAATCCCTTAGTTTAAACAGACTTTTAGAGCAGTTGATTTTATTTCATGGAACTCAGCATTGCACATCCACATTTTTTCCATACAGTGACTCTACTAGCACTGCAAATAAGCTCTTGAAGTTAGACAGTACCAGTTAATGATAATGGCTATGAAATGTCCTGTGACTCTGAAAACCCTTTAAAAAAATCATATCCCTGTACATTTTCACAGGCTATTTCAGCAGCTGCCAGATACAAAATGTTGTGATTTTGTGCACCATATTTGTAAACTAGGCAAGCAACTCAAAGTTCAAAGGTCAAAAGCAGAAGGAATGTTAATTTGCAAAGCTATTAATGGTAAGTGTTAAAATACTACACAACAGCTTTAAAAACCTTATTCAGATACTCCAAAGATGACATTTGCAAACCCACATCCATCTGCCTAGAAGTTAAACTGTGGGAAGGGGTAGACACCCCAGGTTTGGTTGATTTTCTCTTCTACCCTCCCCTCTACTTCCTGCTCTTACTTTCTTTTATACATTTGATTTCAGAGCAGAAAAGGCTGAAAAGAAAGACAGAATTACAGGAAGCCTGGATAAGTTTTAACTTGTCAAAAGATGAATAGGATTTAATATATCCCTGATTCCTGAAAGAAAACACACAAAAACCACAGGCAACTAGAAGGAAGCAATCCCCTGGATCAGCTCCTAGTCACAAAAACTCCTAGAGTAAATTTGACCTTGGCAGAATGCACCACCAAAAATCTTAAATCTCATCAAGTATGGTTTTTTATGCTTGTATTAAAGAAAGTAACAACTACTTGCATGAAAGCCAGAGATAACTATAATCTATTCAGAATATGATTTAGGTAACTAACCCTGGCTACTGATACAAAAAGCAGGAGTATCAATGCCTATACATAAATTAATAAAACTCTGCTATAAAACACAACTATTTTTTTTCCTGTGGCTGCCACATACCCTGGAACTGTTCAAGGGCAGGTTAGATCGAACTTTGACTAACGTGGTCTAGTGGGAGGTGTCCCTGCCCATGCAAGGGGATTGGAAGTAGATGGTCTTTAAGCTCCCTTCCAATCCAAACCATTCTATGATTCTATGAAATAGGCCCCTTAAATGCTACTGACTAGATTAAGAAATATTCACAACATTGTGGCTTCCCTCTATCAGTTTTAAAGATAGAAGTCCTTCCTATTCCACGGCTATATTAACAAAAAAATACTTCAAGCCAAACTATTTGGAATTTGTTCGTGTATGAATAACTGAAATACAAGCTGCCCTGACAAATACCAAGAGCTCCCATATGATAAATTCAGTGAAGTAAGGGACTCGATGCAAACTGCTGTTCTGAGTGCCCTCTGCTGTCTGCCAACACTCCTGAGGCTCATGTACACATTTTGAAGTGTGAAGTTCCGGAAGAATTGCCATCCAGAAATCTACTCTAGAAGCAAATAGGTGATTTTGAAAGCCATATTGTAAACTTTGAAAATGCTTCTGTAGAGCTTGACTGTAAACTGATAATATAAAATACACTTGTTCAAAAATATTTTAAAATAATTGCAATATTTTTCCTCTGTTGCTCAACATTTTAAGACAACTGAATTCTCTCCCCTAATAAAAACATGCAGAAACAGCATAACTTGCACATCCAGACGGAAATTGACTTGCAGCCCAATAGTAAATTACATATTAAGGAGGATATGATTAAGTGACAGATCACTGAAACACATCAAGCCGCTTCTGAACTTCCTCTTACTGCACATGAAACCTCTAAGTATCAATAGATTTTGAGAAAATCAATGTAAAACTGACCATGAAGACTACTCATTTTTAAGTAAACAATGCATTTATATCTTCCTCAGCCTTGCAATTGCTGATTTCCCTTTTCATTTTAAAAACTGATAGTTTTCCTGCTGTACTTTCAGCATTAAAGATAATTTTATTCTGCTATAGAGAGACAAAAAGAATAAGACTATCATGTCAAATTCAGTAACACACCTCAGACTTTTACTTACAAAATATGTGTTTTCTGAGCAACAAGAAGCTAAAACTGGTCTAAAGTCTTTATATTTTAGAATACCTTATATTCTATAAATACTTTTCATTTATTTTCAGTTATTTTAATAACTCATACCATCTGGATTTTGTTTTATGGGATGAAAATCCAGCTGGAAGAAAAAAATACTGTAGCTGCACACCTTAAAAAAACATTGTAACAATTGGAAGGTAACTTAAAACTTTAACATGACATCCTTGCTTTATGGAAACCACGTGTAAGTATAGGGCAAATTAACAAAAGATTTATAAGAAACTAAATATAGCATATCTACTATACTCGCTCCACATTTTAAAAACAATACAATGCTAAAGAGATATAAAACATATCTATAAAAATGGTGTATTCTTAATTTCGTAATAGAGCTTATATAGGAAGTCAACTTAAATACTCATACTTACAAACTTTGTCTCTTTAAAACCTCATTGAATCCTTAGAAGCATTATTTATCATATTTCACTGCAAGATTTCCTATCTCAGAAGACTACTCATTAAACCATATTCCTGTTTTCTGTTCGCTTTAGACAAACAAAACTTTATACTTACAGACACTTGACTATCAGTAAAAGTTTTCTCCATGTATGAATAGTTTAATAGCTCATTGTTAAAAAGCAGTCCCCTCAGCTTAATTTTGCTCTTTCTGAACACATATTTACTTCTTCCAGAGTCCAGTAAAAAAATGAGGCTTCTCTGTCTGCTGCCCTATCAACACCTCTCCCATTCTCCTCCCTCCCCAGCACATTCTCCGCCCTCAGTGCTGGTTCTGTATCTACTCATCAAAGGGAACAGGCAGCTTTTAAAATGGTGTTTAGGCAGGTCCTGTGCAACAATAAAGCTTCTGTAAAGACAACAGCACGCTGCTCTGTTAATGTAAAATGCATTCAGTAAGGCCTACAGGACTCTCTGTCTTACGTGTTTGTCCAAACTTGTTTAAACATTGAGTCAACTTCATTTTCTCCTCCAAAGTATTCTCTTTCTTAATACATTCCCCTTTGATGAGCATATTATCTGAATTATCAAAATCATCAATCCCTATTAAAAATACCTAAAATATAATCTCAATATACTTAAAAAAAAAAAAAAAAAAAAAAAGTTAAAATTTGTAAGACTCACAGCAGATTTCTTTCAGTTTCTGGCATGTAGGTACGTGTCTCTATGATTACAATCACATGTATGCATATTATGCAATCTATCTCAATCTACCAAAAGGCTCCGTGTTCTTTTGAGGAAGCAGGGCATTGGCATTTACAAGGACTGCATTCCAAGTGAAACATTATTCTCATAATTTTCAATACCACACCTACCCTCCACCGAGAACTGCAATATCTGTGTATTTTCAGAAAGAAATGCATGCACTTTCCGCCCAACAGATAACACTTAAATACCATCCCTCTGCAGTTCCTCGGTTCAGAGGGAAGTAGATGGAATTTTTACTGTATTTTTTTAGGTATCAGAATAACAGATGAAATGTTTTGACTATTACATATTGAATAAAAAGCAGTAGCTTACCTATGGGAAGCTCTGCAGGTGACTTTTTGTTTGTTTGTTTTCTCAAACCTCCCCGGACCGATAAATCCTTGAGGACAGTGAAAATTATACTATACTAACTCCAAGCCAACATCCCAGCAGCTTAAGCATGGAGACAAGGTCAGAAACAATTTACAGATAGCTACAGTGCTATAATTTGTGCCACGTCTATTATGTGATTAAGCTCAAGAAATACCAGTTCAATTCATTCAATAAAGCCTTAATTCATTCCCTAAAATGAACCCCATCTCACAGAGCAAACATCCCTCCTTAGCCTCAATAGCACGGGACACAACAAAAAAGAGATTATAAGTAACAGGAAGAGCAGTCGAGGGAGGGCAGGAACAGAGAGGCAGGAAACCAGTCACCCAGTTCCTCATTCCCACCCAGGAACCGCAGAGACAATCTGTTTTGCAGCAGGAGCTCTAACCAGGAAAGCTGCAGGTGCCCTCTCCCTCAGACAGCACAAACAGTAAATGCTCCCAGAGCCCACAGAAGTTATGCTGCACTAGGAGATGCTAAAGTCAGCAAACCCCTTACTTTACAAACACGTTTCTGCCACGTGAAAGATAATGCAGCCTCCTGTGCCAAGAGTATAAACCATAATCCTACAGTTACAGAGAAGCAATGCCAATCCTGAAGTCTAAAAACATAACCAGTTCAGAACATGTGTTCATCAAACCCAGTATTATGTTTCCAGTGTGGCCACACATAGCTATCTACCAATGAGTAGCACAGGGCAACGTGTAGGACATTTCCCAGATTACATTCTCTCAGACTCTAGGTATTTCAGTTGTGGAGTTTTCCTGAACCTGGTGTGGCTTGTCTCCTTAATAATCCCCAGTGGCTCTCTTTCCTAAATACATGTCCACTTTCCCCTCAGGACATGCAAATTTCTTGCAGCCACAGCACTCAGTGGTGAGGCGTCCCACAGACCTACTCACCTCCTGCATGAACAATTGTGTTCTTCTGTTTGTTTTGCTCCCAGCTCCAACTACCTTTAATTAATGGTGCCAACTTCTTGTCCTGAAGGAGACAGTGAGCAATCAATCCCAGCTACTTTTTCTGGGCCACCCATGACTTTGTACTCTTTCTTACGCCTTCCTGAACCTTTTCTACTTCTAATAAAACATTTTTGAAAGAAAAAGCCCAGGTGTGGGCAAATCATGGATGTATACAATGGAATCATTATGTGCTTTTTTTTCCCCCCATCTATTCCTTCCCTAATAAATCACAATGCAGGACTTTGTTTCATTGCTACTGTACTGAGCTGATGTTTTCATGCAACTGTCCTTTGTAACTCAGACCTCACTTCTGAGAAGAAATTCAGCTCAGAGACATATACACAATTTGATCTATGAAGCTAAAGCTATTTTGCCTCATTTGCATTAGTTTACATTTATCTGCATACATTTTCCTCTGTCATTTTGTTGTTCAGTCATTCAGTCTTATAAAGCAGCCAGCTCTCATCTTCAGAGATTGCTCTTGTCCTTATTACCTTGAGTAACTTCATCTCACTTCTCACCTTCTTGAAAGGAGCCCTAAAAGATGCTCTTGAAACAAAAAGTGTAACATAAGAAACTGAAGTAAAGACTAGCCTTAAGCAGCAAATAATTTTGGGTTTCAGTAACATACCCCAGTGCAGTAAGCTAATGTACTGCCTTAAAACTGTTGGTTTCTTCTGAGCCACCAAAGTACAGAATGAACACTGCCATATGCACCTCACAAAGAAAGTACAGATGGGATCCAGATATCAGCACATTCTCTGCCAACTCCACCTTTTACATGCAAATTTACATGGCAAATTTCTCCAGAATCTGAAATTAAGACAATAACCCAAAAGCAGGAGAAAATAGTAAGAAGTAAAATCACACTAGTATGGTCATTTTACCAACTCCACTAATAGGAAGCAAATCCCACTAACCTCAGTGTCTGGAAAAAAAATCACAGTTTTAACATTCTGGATTGTATCTAGAAATCAGTATCTCCAAGATGAAGAGGTTACACAACTATACCCTTCTGATGACCAACTCACCTTTGTCGGATACTTTACAGAACTGTGAAGAGCATAAGAACTTTCCATGATAAAGTCCATAAATGTAAGGACAACTTAAGCACATATATTGGTAAGCTTTTAAAAATTGTGGTACAGTATAAAATACCAGCAAAGACTAAACATTAATGTTAGTGCACAATCCGCAGAAAAAAAATAATAAATATTTACCACTAGCATGATGTTTTTGCTTTTCAGGGAGTAATAATCAATGTAACTGAAGTACTTGGTAAGATCACAGATGCCAAAGTAAAAGCCTGAAGGAGATCCTCTAGAGTATGCTGAAAAGAGTCTGAAATTCTTCATGGTGCAGTCTATATAACCAAATGTGAAAAAAATATGCTCTTGAAAGTCTTTAAGTCATACTAAGAATGATGATGGGGAAAAAAAAAACCCAACCCACAAAAACACCACATCTAAGAGTTAACATAGGCATCATCCAAAATGAGATGGTAACCTACAGACATACTTGCTATATCTGTGTTATCTGTAGTGCCATAAGCTGCAGTGTAGTTCCAAAGGCAGCTGGTGCTTCCTGGCCACTCTCATACCACCCAGATCTCCTAACCTAAAGACATCAAGTTGGTTGCATCCAAACTGCCTGCTGGGCACAGTGGTGACAGCTATTAGAGCTAATTTCTAAACCATCTCTGTGACGAAGCCACATAAATGACACCTCTAACAAAGTGACAGTACAGAGACTGCCATCCTCTGCCTGCCCCCATGTCCCAGCACTGTTTAATTTACCAGCAGAGAGGTGCAGCCACTCTGCAGCACAGCAGGTAACAACTCCAGCCAGGTCTGCTCCTGTCAAAGGTCTGCACAGAGCAGGAGAATGTCTGAGTGGAAAACACAGGGTGCTTTCAAAGCCTTACTGATCACCTCCATGACTACATATACGACAGCAATTCAAGGTAAAGAAAGCAATGTTTGATGTCATGACTAATTTACACTATTTAAAGCTATTTATTATAGTTCAGGAAGAGGGTTTGAGCTGTCATAGCAAGGGACTGTAAAGCACTAAGCACACATCTTATGCTTTGCACTGGTTTAAAAGCTGAGCTGTGGTGACACACTCCAAGGAACAGGATCTGTCAGTGACTGCTGCTCCACCCAGCAACACCAGACAGGTTCTAGCAAAGGGAAAAGAGAAATAAAGAACCTACGTTGCAATCACAGATTTAAGAGGCTTCCTAAACATCAGTGTTAGGGGCTGAAATGTGTTAGCAGTTTAACTTAAAACTGTTCACAGGAGTAGCCCTTTGAGAACTCTATTATTAATATGCTAAAAGTGCATCTACCTTTTACATACACATATGGAGATTTTATTCTTGCATGCCATTTTATTACTGGCCTTTCTCCACCTTCATGAAAGCAGACAGCAAAACTGTTGGTTGGTCAGTTACATCTTGGATAAAAATTAGGAGAAAATACATGCAAAATATGCAATACTTAAAAGTCACACGTGGTGTATGTATATGTATACTGGCAGCCCATGGCAAGTTGTCATAGTTTAAAAAATTGGTGAAGCCTAAGACAAAAATATACATTATTTTAAAATTTTAAGTTCACAGTTATAAGCTGGGAATGAAGAGGTCTCCTGATTTAAATAATGTGATTATACAAGCCAGTGTGGTGGCATTGTGGCCATGGTGATTATCTAAGAAAGTCAGCAAAGCTCTGCAGGGACTGTTAATACTTTTTATTAGATGAACCAGGGTGGGAAAAGTTTGGGGCACGTTTACTCTTCTTGTCTCATTTTCCTAGTACACTAGTTGGTCTAATATAAGCTATTATCTCCCTGTGTAAGCTTTGTCTGATTATTTAAATCAGTCAAACAAAGACAGGTACCCACTTAAAAACTCATTATTAAGTCAAATGAGCATTTAGGGATGTTTGCCACCCACAGATGCCAAAGCTAATATCCAGCAGAGACATGCAATTCATTAGTATAAAAACCTCGTACCAAAGAGATGTTGTATGCTTTCAATTAGCAGATGAAATGCAAAAAAAAGTTGCTTCAGTGGAATTAACAAAACAGAAAAAAATCAAGCATTATTATCTATAATAACAGCTAATAATACTGCATTATTAATGGTTATAATTAAGATAGAACATTCCAACAAAATTCCTCACACCAATTTTTAAAAAGAATATCTATTTCAACTTTGCTAACATTACTAAACTCTAAAAATTGGATCCAAGAAATATTCTACATATACGTACACATATTCTACATATACGTTCTACATATTACATGCAATACGTAATATTGTACATATACATACATACGTATAGCTTTAAGGTTTCCAAAACAGAATTACAGGAAGAAAAGCAGCAACAGCCACCTTTTTTTGTCCTGATATTTAGTTAAAAGAATTAGATAGTCTTTAATTCTAAAAGTTGTCTACATTAAAATATTATTTAACAATACTCAGCAAGTTTGGCACTTGTTTGCTTAAGATATTATGCCTCTTATGATACTATTCTACCCTGTTTTTAACCACAGAGAACACCACAAGTACAAGTGCCACAATGATTTTCAAGAAACAGAACAGCTTTGAATGTTCTCCTTGGTGAGGAGGAACATAAGTTTGTTGATTTGAAGGGCATACTGCAAGGGTCTCCCATTTTTACAGACTCCAAGAAAAATTAAAAAATTAATGGAATGAGCTACAGTTGAAAGTGTTACAGAATCTGGTTCCAAAATTGTTGATGAATAAAAGGACTGCTTTGTTTAATGTAAATTTTACAAAGGCAGTGTTCAAGTCTCTGCAGTCTCACAGAGTCACCTTTAAAGTGTTTATAAATCTGTAAACAATGTCTTTGCCAGGGCAAAACTGTGCAAGAGGATGAGAGTAGTGGCACTTATATACAGAGAAGAAAAGTAGGAAGATAGAATCATGCTCTCTCACTATTTCAGATATTAAATAATACTAAACCATGGCAGGTCTCATTTAGCTGAAGCTACATCTTGCAAATATGAACCAGCAAACATGCTACAGAGTAAAATTGGTGGCAGTCTCAGAATTTTAACATTGTTGTTAATGGACACCATTTCATAATGACTAATTATTCACATAGGAAAATTAATTGCTACATACAAAATAGGAACCTGCTCTTAATAAAACAGATTTCTTGTAATTTAAGAAAGTTCTAAATACATTCCTGTGAAAGAAACATAATTAAGACATAAGCTAGACATGCTAATTTTCTGAACTCAGTTTAGCCCTGGTGCAAACCAGCACAATTTCCACAGTTCAGAAATAAAATGGTATATTTTCTGTTTTGTGTGACATTTTCCATGCCATAGTCATAGCGTAACTGCATCCATTAATTTTTCACTCTCATCCTATTTTGATCCCTTCAGATTTAAAATAATCTTGTATACAATTTCTGTTGGTAAAAATAGCACCTTGAGGTTAAACCTATAACGTTGTCTGTTTACTTCTATGTATAACACAACTTCTGCAGGTAAGAGAGTGCTTTGAGGGGCAACTGCAGCATTTACAGCTAATTTTAAGCTTATAAGAACCTTGTCTATGCATGTATAGCCAATCATAATCTAACAAGTTAAGAGAAATAGTGAAATATTCTCTTACAAGCATTGGTTTTAGTTATTAAAATAACAGATAAAAAGATATGTTTTCTTCTCTAATAGATTTTCTTTTTAAAGGCAAAGAAATCCCGCCACCTTGTGGCAGAAGACAGAAAAACTGAGGCCTGATAGTTTACAGACTGCAGCTCCAAAATAGAGAGCACGTTCATACTTTTACAAAAAATCCACATACAGTCTTCTTCAGACCCATAAGCAAATGAACACTTTCCAGCATACGCCTATAAAAGAACCTACTTATACTGCTCAACTTAGAAGTCAAAGTTGGCTGCCAGCAGGAATCAAATCCACAAGCTCAGAAAAGCATATTAATTTTCTAACTTCATGTTTGGGTTAGTACCTTATCCATTCTGCTAAGATAACTGGAAAGAACACAAAAGCAATTGAGTAGCCTGTGCAATATGTTCATGATCATTATTCCAAAGGTGGAGTCTCTAAGAATTTCCTGGTATTGTTATTTCCTCTTCCATCAACTCTAAATAGATGGCCTAAAATAATCTAAACACATACTAATAACATTGTGTTCTACTAGCGTACCAGTGCTTGGGAAAAATGCTGCAGTAGCAGTATTAAAGTTTAAAACTAAAATCTAAACAGCTCAACACTCTTCTTCAACTTGTGAAGTTTTTTTTAATTCTTCCCTAGGTTGGTATTTCTCCTAGTAGATAAGGTATAATGCAGAGGGGGAGAAAAAGAGGTTTCAAAGTGAAAAGAAGCCACAGACAGAGAGCAGGTCATACCCAAATGGATACATGTACTAAGTGCATTCATCCAAATACAGATTTTAATACAGATTGTTCCTCTGTCAAATTCATATAATGACCTAGAATATAAATTTCCTCTTCCAAAGGAACAGCTTTAACAATTAGGACATTGGGTAACACAGAGTCTCTCAATCTCTCCTCCTGCTGCTACTTGATTGTACACTAACAAATACCAAGACCTAACAAGAGAAAAATGGACTTTTTAGGCTAGTAATGATGACATCTTTCTGAAACTAACGGAAAGTATCAAGGCTCTATTTTCATTTATAGCTATGCAATGTAAAACAGAAGTTAAATTATATCTGCGGTGTTAAAACACTCTCTCAAAATACGAGATGTGCACATAAATTTATATGAAATTTCAATCTGAAAGCATGTGGTATGAATCACTTTTGTCCTATTGCACATTAATTACTAGCACGAGGCTCCTAGATATTGTAAGAGGGTTCTCTCCTACTGTGACCAGAAATTCTGTCACAACTGGTAATATACAGTAGCAAGCTTTTTTCATTTATAAGAATCACCATTTTCTGATGAAGAAAGATGTCGCTAGATGATTCTCAAACAGCTTTATCCAGAGGATCTTGCTGTTCGTGGAAGTTATGCACTTACTATATTAAAGTTATGAGTGCAAAGAAATGCAAAAGTATTTTCCATCAGTAGAAAAAAAAATCATAATTAAAAGCTTCAGACAGCAAGATAGAAATAGACCACAATGAAAAATGTCCTATAAATCATCTGAGAAATAAGTACAGTTCATACCTGCATTCCCTAAGTATGTCACAAGCTCCTTCCATATATTTTGTTCCCTAAAAATCCAGAGTTCCCCTCTCCTTTAGTTCAGAGTCAGTGAAATGCTGTTCTTCCTACATTTTCCCACAGCAGGAAACTCAGAATACCTCCTTCTTTCATCCTCCCATCTCCAAAGCATTTTAAACACCTCCTTCCCATTTAGAGGAATCAGTGTGCCACATTCCCTCCCATGCTGAAGAGAAGTAGAATATGTATTGCATGGTTCCTGTTCCAAGAGCTCTGCACATATTTTTGTTTTTCTCCAACAACAAATAATCTTCCAGATAAGGTGTAAAGCCAAAATCTCTCCAATAAGGTTTGACCACTCAAGCCCAAGCATCAGATGATGTTACACGAGACGTGAAAAAGCATTATTATATTATACTCAGAAAGATCCAAAATCATCATGACCAACACCAAGTTGATTAGTAATTCTCATTTCTCAGTTGCTGACGTATATGTATTTTTATAAACTTTTTTTTTTTTTTTTAATAAACTTTTCCATACTGAGTAAGCTACTTTGCTTAGAAAGTTACATAAAGAGCCTGGTCCAGCCACGAATTTACGCCCCCAAATAAGCATTTGATATTTTATATGATGTCATGATACAATGATTTCTAAGATATGATGAACATTCTGATCAGCAAAACTGTATATTTTTGTATTACGTGACCAGATGTGATGGGTAAAAAAGAAGTCAAAACTCCCCACAGAAAGACTGGCCACTGGTACCATGAAGTATTAAAGAAACATTGAAAAAGCCAGATGACACCTGAAGTCTGTATTCCCCTCATATACAGGGGAATATAGAATATAAGGGGAATATAAAAACTGTATTAAATGACAAATATTACTTACTTTCTTTCATTAATGATCAGCATTAACTACTGTAAGTTCCAATCTAGCACTCTCTCCTAAGTGAAAGTTAATTACCTCAAGGTCATCCAGAGAACGAGTAATACTAAATCGCTTAGATCTTCCAAATGATCTTCGAACAGAAGAACGCGGGGGAGGAGCCTGATTTAATCCCACTTGATGTCCAAATTTTGCACCCTAAACAAAACAGAAAATACATATTATTATTTTACTTCTTTAATTTTAGTATGTTGCTGATCAGAGTGACCGCATCTGAATTTTAAGCATCAGTAGGTAGAGGAATTCCAAGAAGATGGATTTGCAAACACAGGTCCACAAGTTCAACACAAGTTGGTGACTTGCCATGCCCCTGTAAAATCACATATTAATATAATTAAAGTTGACTTTTCCAGTCTCAAGTCAAATATCATAAATATTCAGCATTAATTACAGTATAAATACGAACCACCAGTTAGGTTGCTAAAGTGTACGCATGCTACATGTCAGTATTAGTAGGCAGAGCTTAATTAAAAGCAAGACGATGCAAGATCTTAACTGTTTTAACTGGAAAATATTTACAACAAAATATTTGTTCTTTCTATAGGGAATTGCCATCCTGTACATCATCTCATCCAGCTTCTGTTGGAATATTTCTAAACACTTTTATAAATCTTATTTTCACTAGTCCTTTTTTTTAAAAGGCTTCCTACTGTGAAGTCCAACATTTTAAATCACACAATATGAAATATAGGAGCTTTTGATCTGAGGAAGAAACTACCTCATTTTGATGTTTCATGCATAGAATTGGTGCTGCAATAATCTAATGGCTTTCTCTTTTATTCCCATAATCATACTTCTATCCTTAAAAAGTCACCAGATGTCAGTTAAGCTACAACAGCTCATGGTATACATAGTTATATTATGCCAAATGGCAAAGTGTAAGCTTAAATCTAAGAGTAGGCACACAGTCAGTGACTGGTGCTAAGCAGATGTACATAAACTCACTACATTAGGAAAACTTGTGATTATGTTGCCTGAAATTTTGGACTCCTTTCACA
>NW_009953655.1:4048999-4069627 GCF_000747805.2 Chaetura pelagica | reverse complement strand
TTGTCTTCTGATCTTTTTTTCCCTTTAGGAAACAATGGAGTTTAATTCAGATGATAATTTCTTCTATTTCATTTCAGTATCTTTCTTCATCAAAGTAAGCTTAAAATTTTATTTATTAGTACTTCTATAATTGCTTACTGGCAGCTTTGTAATATTTATTAGAATTTCTATTTGTTTCTTCTTTTGGGCAAGTTGCTGTGCTCTCAATTCTGAAATATTTTAGTATATCCCTTTCATCACTTGTTGGAAAATCTATATATATCACATTACCAAAAGAACAATTAAAAAATAAAAAAATAAAAAAATAAAAAAAGAACATTGAGACCATTATACAGCCTCCTTACTGCAATACAAGGTAAGGTATCCAACAGAAGATTGTCTGGCTGTTTGCTTATTTCCAAGGAGTCAACACTCTTCTTTAGCAACAGGGCTCTTGACTGTCACCAGTATTCACAACAGACTGTCTACAAGCTCACAGAAATGTCTAGATACAACACAGGATACAGAAATCTAGATCCAACTATGTAGATCCACTGCAACAGGCTGAGACTCCAGCTTCTTTATTCAGTTTTAAAGGTGATCCATTTTTATATGAAATCTTCTTCCCTCCCAGTTTTCAACTCACTAAGTTGGGTTTTTTTCTTGATTAAGGAGAAAATTGGGCAGGTTCTGCCAGGGAAAACTGGAAATCTGACAACTGGAGATTAGCTTCTGAGGTTTTTAAGAGAACATTTAAAAGTGCAGTGTAAACAAATTAAGACAACTTTTGCTAAAATGATCAACTAAATGTGAAGACAGGAAAGTTGCTCTCTATAAATGTTCACAGATAGCACCCACTGGAACAAGGACAGTTCCTGTCTTTCTGAGCAACTTCTGAAATCATCTTCTTATCCAGGAAGATACCATGAAGGTGGTTTGCCCTTGGCTCATACCTCAGAGTCACAGCAGTCTTTCCTGTCTAAACTGAAAGCTTATACCAAATGCAGTAATCTGTGTCAAACAGTGAATTCCACATTAACCCCTGACTAAATTCAAAAGTATCCATTACTATTACTGCATAACTTATCAAAACACTAACATAGCTCCTCCTGAAAGAGTGTTTTTCTTTAAAAACAGCATGAATATACGCATAGAACTACTAGGTTTCACCACTAGTCAAGTATGAACACATTAGTATTGCAATTTTTAGATGTTTAATCTGTGAATTAGTAAAAATCAGACTACAAACAGCTCAATGAATTTTAAGGCAAGTAAAATTAATGACATCATCAGCGTGAGTACACTTGGTATTTTGAAATGAATGAAATAGTTACACAGTATGGACTCTCATTAACGTCTGTGATGTATTTGTCTAAACAAGATGCATCCCTCAGGGGACGTACTCTTTAATAAGACTAGTGAAAGGAAAACAAAGGAAGAACACTATCAGTAGCAGTCATACCTATTTTGAACAATAAAAAACACTTTTTGCTGTTCTAATTCCGCCAAAAAAAAATATAAGCTGTCCATTATATGTTTTAATAGTAAAGAGTCTGTGATTCTGGGAGATAAAGACATACAACTAGACAACATGCACTCAAAAAATTTTGAAACAGTAACATTACAAATTGAAGGAAGAGGAACAAACTGCCTGAAGACAAATATAATTAGATTCCACTGAGAAGATTCTAGATAAGTTTAATTATCACCAGATGCCCCACTCTAGACATAAATGCTGCTTACCTATTTGTGGTTGGAGGGAAAGGGGGAGAGTGGACAAAAAACACTTGCAAATTGTGCAACAGTAGAAAAGAGAACAGCAAATTAGCATGCAATCAAAATTTTTATTTGCAGTTTTTTACACTCTTATACAAAACTCAATATGGAGCCCTGGGTGGAATGGTAAAGATAAGAGCAAGAAAAAAAAAAAGACCCTGAGAATAACACAGTGCTTAAGGAACAATTACAAAATACAAATATTCACTGGACTAACCATTTCCCCAACCCATTTGGATAACAATTGCAATTAGGAAAACATTTTCAACTGACAGAAATCTCTTCCTTGCTCTGCAGAACCAAATTAATGACCTAGGAAATTATGGAAGACATTGCTAAAAAAATCGACTCCAGTTCTCCAAGTATTTAATTTCCTAGTAATGGTGCTGAGAAGTCTCTCTTTTCATCTTTTCTTGACTCTATTCCAGACATGCAGATTATGAAGGCAGACCTCCTTCTGCAGATCAATTTTTAAAATGGCCTTGCATACACACACACACAAAGAAAGAATCTCATAGCTTAGGAAAACAGCAGCAACATTTTGGCAAATGTTTTTCACAGGACTCTGAAGAGCTAGAAATAAAAGCATCCATGACTTGAAGACAGAAAAGTCATTGTGGCTAGAATGTATTAATAAGCATGGCTAAAGAAATCCACAGTATTTGAGCAAAGAGAGATTGCTAGTGCAATGATTGCTATGAATATAACTTTTGTAGTCTGATCGCCATAAAGAAATTATACTTCTTAAAGCCTTTATTGCACTGTTAAACAGATATTAAAAACATTACATGAACCTAAAAAAAATTCAAAACAGTGCACTATATGACCAACAAAATGCTGTTTCATTCACTGACAGCTGCCCAACTAAAACACTTAAATTTGCTAGATAAACACTGGGCTGTAAGGATTTTTAAATATAGATTGCCCTAGAACCATTTACTATCATATCTAAAAGATCCTCCTCCAGAAACACTGTTGCTGAAACTATTCAAGAAAAGTCTAAAAATATCTAGATATTCAAGAAAATCTAAGAAATCCTAACAGAGAAGAGTATTTCTAAAGTCCATCTCATACTTCACTAAGCATCTTCATTTTAGGAACCTAGAAACAAACAGAAAAGTAGAGAAATTTGGGAAAACAAGTGAATTAAGTCAAAAACGTGCTACAGAAATACATCCTCTGCATTTTGCAGTACAGACACTTAGAGCCCTGCTGCTACTATCATGGTGAAAGTACAGAAGAACGTATCTCTAAAAGCCTTCATCCTGTTATGACTTGGCAGATGGAGAGGAAAAACAACAAAGGATTAAAGGAATTAACACACTGATGATCTAAAAAATCCATGTTTTTTTATATTCTTATAACCAAGCAAAATTATGAACTCACATGAACTGAGCTACGAGCTAAATGTATAACCATAAAAGAAAACGATGAATGGACATGGGTAATTTTTTTTAATATATGACTGAATTGTCCCTTTTCCTTAGGATAATAGGAAATGGCAAGTGCAAATACATGCCCCTGAAATACCCATCAATCACTGATGCAACTAGTCTTCCTTTCCTTCAAATAGTTTTTTAAAAAAATAAAATAAAATTATTTGACCTGCTTATTTGGCTTTGTGAATTACCTGCCTCCTAATTTGCCTGACAAGAAAAGCATTAGAAACAAAAGTCACCAGGGGGGATTGATCTAGCAGCAGTTTGTGAATGTGTCCAAGTGAGAACAGTTTCTGCCTGATAACAAGAAAGTTGTACAAGAAAAGTACAAGTGAGAAAGTGGAAAATTTTGTACTTCTTGTATTAGCAAGACAGAGCGAAGAAGGACACGATTGTTAGACTGCAAATGGGGCAACAGAAAGAACAGAAATTACCCAATACAAAGTGACTTGCACAGATTAAGTTATTTAAAGACTAAAAGAAAAAGGATGGGTTCTTAGAAGCAATTTCAACTGATAAATGAGTTAGGCAGTTACTCCATATAACATTCTTTTCAGCAGCTGTTACAGGGTAAGGACTTTGCATACACCTCTGACCAGCAGGCTGCTCCCTCATCTCCAGTAACAATAAATTATAGCTTACAAACTGAAATAACCCTTTTTCTAACACAGATCCACAGTCAGTTGTGTCAACACAACTGATGATGCTCACTGCCAAATCCAGCCTGAGAGTCATAGGAACACTTTAAATTGGTACTACCAAAGAAATGCAATGTGAAACTATGATAGTCAATACGATACTCTAACCTGGAGCTTGAGGGCACAGAAGCAAATTGATGAAACCTTATAAATTATTCAGAACCCAAAGAAACCAAACACCTTAAGAAAACATCTTCATTTAGCTTAAAGAAATTCCCAGCTAGAGCATGAGCTCTCTTATGATCTTTCATGTTTTAGCAAATGCACTTATCAAGTGTCATAACTTTTAAAGATCGTCATACATAACAACCTGAAATTTCCATTTTCTGCTACATGATCTTTGTGTCTCTCTTATCCAAATATCTGAATATAACAAATAAGATTCCTTTGCTCTGGTAAAATTTTTAAAGCTGGAGGAGCAGGAAGGTGGTAGCAAGGAGAGTAAACTGGTGGCTCTTGGAGTACAAGAGGCTGAGGAAGCAGGAGATATTTGCTAGATGTTCAAGTATCCTTGACAAAGACAAAATACAGGGAGCTGGCACCAGGAATCCAGAAAGAGGAAAAAAGGAGAAAGAAAAACTGTGAGACTTAGGCCAGCTTTACAACATCTAGGAAATACTATCTTTTTAAGAGAAACACATTATAGTTTGTGACCACGAGAGGAAAATAAAGGGGCTCAATCCTACAGGACAGAGATTTCAGCTGCTGTGTGGAAGAGGAGTAAGAAGGAAATATAATATCTAAGAAGAGGAGATAACCTAAAAAGTTTTTTAAAAAAAAAGCACTAACAAAGCTGAACATCTACATTTACAGAAGGATGTTTTCAAGTCCTTTCAAAACTGTTTCACAAGGAAAGCCAATCTAAAAAGATTCATAGGCATGTGAGCAAAATAATTTCATTAGTGTTTGAGGGGAAAAAAGCATAAGAAATAATCAAATGTCACAAATGCAGTTAAAGAGTTGTAAAATAAAAATGTATTTCCTGCTATGCAGTAATATCCTTCTCTTGTTTAGGTCCAACCAGTATACTATCCTATGTCATGAGATTCAAGATAATAAAAAAGGACCATACACACATAGGACTGCTTGCCAGCTGGATTAGAAAAATTCAGAGGGATAACAGTCTGGGGAGTCTTTTACAATCCAGGTAAACCATGCTTGCAACAGAAACATCCATCACTACCCAGATAGCAATGGGCAGTCCTGCTGCAGAGATTAAACTCCCCAGGTAAGAATCTCCCATACTAAGAAGTCAAATAAATTAGATTAGTTTAACAAAAACTCTGTAAGTGTCTGTACAACAAAAAGTGTCAATTTGAGTACTGATTTCTGATAAATTGCCACTAAAGAGCACATAACAAAAGAAAAGTCTTTATATTCAAAGATTTTACTGGGGGGAAAAAAGGAATATACAATTTTTTAAAGCCTCAATTTAAGGACTTCAACTAATACAGAATTTGCCGTGTTGTACGCATCACAAAACTTAGTCATACTAACTACAAAATAATCAAATTTTAATTTGTCCTACTCCTATTTATAGCTGTTGAAGCTTTCAAAAACTGTCACTGTTTCTAGGTTTGACTCTATGACTTTGTATGGAAAACTGCGTAATAGTTCAGAACCCAGTTACACAGATCTTTTAATTTGAAACTTCTGTGGCTATTTGAAACATGCCAAATTTACTCTCAGCTGTTAAACAGCTGAAGGGTCAGTCTGAAGCTGCAGTTCAACTTCACAAAAAGGTTAAAGGCTTCAAAATGGAAGTGCCTAATTTAGACCCTGAAAAGGGCTCTGAAAAGGGGTGGGAAACAGGGATTCTATAGTAGTGCAAATATAGTCAGTGCACAAAATATCAAAAAATACTGAAGGTCTTGGAGGATCACAGAAAAAAGGAGTTGATACATACAAATAGCATTCTGTCATCAATATTAGTCTCAAATCCTGCTCTGGACCATTTGGCTTAATCTTCCTCTGCTGTCCTCTACCATTCCAAGGTGCCCATTCACCTGCTTATGGGTCCTGTTAGCTGAGCAGCTGCCCCACGATAGGAGTGAAGAACAGGCAAGACCATAGACCATAACATCCCTTTACCCCTCATCCCACCAGCTAGCATCACATGCTCCTCCACCCAAAAACTGACAGTGCAGACTTGCAGGACTTGTAAAGTGAGGGTCTATGTGGCCTGAAAATGGGATGGATTAAAATACAGGGTGTGTTGGGTTAGGGTCCCTTGCACCCTGAAAGAGATAAAAGAACCTGAGAGGGAAATGAGAAAAGAGCTTGCTGCAGTCCAGTCCCCTGGTCCACCACAGGAGCAGAAGCAGTAGGTCCAAGGGTAGAAGTAGGCATGCTGATAAAGAGCATATATATTTAACAGAACAAAACAAGAATGATGCAATATCCTCGAGGCTGCACTGCTGCTGTCATCATGGACTGGCAACACCTCACAAAATTGTATTAGGTGGGGGAGGGATAATTAAAAGAGACCTAGGACCATTAATTTAATAACAACAATTCCTGTAATGGGGGGGCAGAGGGAAAACAGATTTGGCACCAGTAAGGATTCAAATGCTGATACCATTACAGGTCAATGGATTTGATCACTTTTAAGAATATCTCTTTGCTAGCCAGATGATAACAATTGGTTCCAAATAATCTTGAACATTGGGTAGGCATTAGCTGGGAACATTAAGTCAGTATGGGCCAATAATCAGTAATAATCAAAAAGACAAATGAAGATTCATCAGAAAAGCAAAAGAAATCAAGAAATAAGAATAAGAAATACATGATTACCTAAAAGAGCTAGGACTTAGATTAATGAATACCAAACAGGTTGGATGGGGCTCTAAGCAACCTGGTCCAGTGGGGGGTGTCCTTGCACATGATGGGAGGTTGGACCTAGATGATCTTTAAGGTCCTTTCCAACCCAAACAATTCCATTATTCTATGTCAGTACCCTTCTCTGGTACTATCTTTGCAAACTTATTGATGTCTTAACCACAGTTTTATTTTCAAGTCTTTCTCTTGAGACTTCATTCTTCCATGATTTTGTTTAGACACTTCAGGTAAGTTTTAGCTATTTCATATTTTTGTTAATTAAAGACATTTAATTCCATATTGATCTATTTCTTCTAGCTCCTTTTCTTCTGTAAATCTTCTCAACACAAAGGAACTGGGGTCTATCTTTGTGCAACTGAAAGCTCAGACAATAATGTTATAACCTCTTATCTCAAAGCTTCTATGTTTATAACTCAAAATAAAGCCATTTTCCATTATTTCCATTCATTCTCTGCTAATTGTTTTTCTCTATGCTATTTTCTTAGTAGTTTCTCTTTGCTACCTTCTCCTGTGACTGCAACTGAAAACTAGCTCAGAAATACTTAAGATACCTGCATCTCCCCTTAGTTGTCATAATGTTAATTGGAGTCCAAACCTATACTTACTCTAGAAAATATTTAAATTCCAGTGTAATGAAAAATTCTAAATCTCTAGCACATAAATGAGCAAATTTCACAAAGTCAACATTGCTATACAGACATTCACTGTCCAGATTTTGTGTGATTTCTTTTTCAGAGAAAAGCACCCAGAATTATTTTGGCTTTTTACACTTTTTTAAAGATCCCAGAACTGACCATTGTTTTAAATCAGTATTTTAGAAGATTACAGTAGCTATGAAATTACTAAACATTTAATTGTTTTTTATTTTCTTGTAGCAAAACTTATCAGAAGACCTATTTTATATAATGCCTTTTTGCAGATTAGTTCACAAATTGTCACGATTTAGCTCTGACGTTCAGGATTTCACTGTGTTTTCTTTAAGGTATATACATACATCTCAAATCAGATCAAAGCCTATAATTCCAAAGGTTAACATTAAATTGTACAGCATAAGAATAGCAATCCAGCTGCCATTAATTCTACTTTATAAACAGCTGGGGTGGAACAATTTAAGCTGGTGAGCAAACAGAATTGTAGAGGGAAGGGAAAAAAGCCATGTAATTATACAACAAAAAACAAATATGGGAACCAAACAGCTTTGCCAACATTGTCTTTGCATCTTAAGTATCTGCCTTTCAATTAGTTCTCCATCCACTTACCAACATTAAACACTGCAATTCTTTGATTTGAAGCAAATTACTAAGTTTTGCAAAAAATGCTATGCTATGAACAGCATATATTTTTCAGTAATACTTTCTCAGGAAACAAAGACAACTCTGAAACAGTTAAACTTTGGATCAAAACAGATTAAAAATAATAATAACCCAGAAAATATATTAGAAAGGAAAGATGTATTAGTGTAACTCCACAGTATTGCTTACTTGTTGTCTCTCTTCTACATTTTTACAATATTTTCAGTAGCTTAAGCCATGATGGTAACCAGTTGATACATTTTTTGTTTTTTAAAAAAATACTGTATTTGCAATATATACCTAGTGGTCCAGTGTGTCTCAGACAATGAGATTATCAATTTTCTCTTCCTCTGAGATCTACAAATAGGATCTATTTGCAAATTCATACTCTTCATGAGCACGAAAAATAATGTGGTCAAGACAGAATCTTACAAACTGTGAAGCAGAAAAGGGTTTCTAAAGATAAATACCCAAAATGTTAAAAGGCTTTTAAAATACTTTTTAATAGATTTGTCATATTCTCTTCCAATAAATGTAGTACCCAAATACCAGTTTTTAAGCTCAAGTTGTAAAATCACTTGTGATCTTAAATGTTACACTTGTCCCCACAATATTAAAACAGACTACCTTTTTTTTAAAAAAAAAAAGAATGGTGAGAAGTCAATGCTTAGGATTCTGTCCTCTAATCTGACTATTGTGAAGCTTTCCAGTGGAAAAAAAAAAAAAAAAAAAAAAAAAAAAAGAGTATTTTCCCAGTAAAACTTAATTTAAAAGAGTAATGGCTAGACATATTTTTGGCCAGGCACTAGCCTAAAAACTGAGTGAGGGTTGAACAAAATTAAATGTATTATATTAATTTAGTCTAGAGTGAAAGGAATGCTTCCCTGTTCAGCAATTTCCCAAGTCCCTTGCCAATCCTAACATCCCCTGATGTTTTCATATTGTTTATGGTGCTTTTCTTCTGCATAACTCACGGAAAAGGGTGAGTAGGTAAGTGCCTGGAACTTAGTGGGATGCTGAAGGTGAAAATAACAACGCAACAGCAAAGGCAGCACAGTGCAAAAGGAATAACAAACAAAAAGAACAGAAATTACTCCATTCCCACTAAAACCATAACCAGACTCTTCATCTGCTAATATCACAGACCTCATGAGACCACCTACTCCTAGCCAGTATCAGTCTTCCAGCAGTTGAGAAGCTTCTCACCACCAGAAATCTTCGTTAGTTATTCTGAGACCAAAAGCCACCTTACTTTCCACAATTTGCCTTTTCAGCGAATTTCAGCAACATCATCTGGTCTCTCACAACCTGTTTCAGCGTAAGGCCTACAGGAGTCAAGTAGACCCCCAAAAAAAAAGTCTCCTAAAATGCCTCAGTAGAAATCTGGTAACAGGAAGCTTTTAAGAAACACAGGAAACACGAAGTTCAGTACTGGAAATCATTTTAGAGGCGCATGGGGCCAGAGATACCTTCCAAAAAATTTCAGTCAGAAGAGGTGGAACAGAACCACAGTTTCCCTCTTTTAGTTCTCCTCTTCCCAAGTACAACTATTATAGAAGATTAAAAAAAAAAACAAAAACCAAAAAAAAACCCAGCAATTGTGAAAGTGTTCAGTAATTTAGGGATAAATCAGTTGCGACATTTTAAAGCAAAACCAAAAAACCTTATATGACCCAGTAACATTTAATCAAATTAGACAGTTTTAATTTTTTTCAACTATTCACCCTTATATTGAACTTTAAAATGTTTTGTAGCAGTGTAAAGAA
Organism: Chaetura pelagica; assembly: GCF_000747805.2. NCBI lineage: Eukaryota > Metazoa > Chordata > Aves > Apodiformes > Apodidae > Chaetura > Chaetura pelagica. The sequence continues at coordinate 4,059,839 of NW_009953655.1, read as the reverse complement.
TATTAATATATTAAAAGTGGTTTTGCCAAGTCTTACAAAATTAACCAGAATTCTAATTTGTGAGCTGAAAACATCATTAATGAGACTACAACACTAAAGGGGAAAAGAAAAAAAAAAAAGAAAAAAAAAATCAGAAAAATGTGTTTACTTCCTTGGAACCTGAAGTCTGAAACACCATCCCTATTTCTAACCACAAGAAACACTTCCCAGTTGTGAAAGTGCAATTTACAATAGATCTGTTAACTAGTGTTTTCTCACATCTGCTCTTGTGTTCTGTACAATTCACAAACATTTTATCAGGGCAGCTATAAAATCAGGAAAGAGTCTATGTCTCTCTTACCCCCCACTAGCATTTGTACAGTACAGATATTTTCCTGAATTACACACTGTGATCACCACTATTTAGCTGCACAGCAGTTCTGCTAGATCAGAATTGCATCCAAGAACTAATGTCCTTTCCCCACTGTGTAATGAAAGTTCCAAGGAAGATGGTATGTAATATGGATGTGCAGAATCCATCACCAAAAAAATCTAGCTTTGGTAACCTTTCCTGTCCCTAGTGGCTTCTGCACATTCCCCCTCATAGGATACATTACACTTCAGTATTAATGGAAAAGACAAAAAAAAACCCACCTTAATTAAGAAGCAATTTAAGGAGTGCTCTGTCAAATGAAGCACTGGACTCAGCCACAAGGATGTAAAAATATGAATATAATCCCAGGTGGCCACTTTCTATACTTTATTCCATGACTGGAATGTGTCTGAGCATGCTGTGCAAAATCAGTCCTTACCACTTAAAAAGGTCACAGGAAACTAAGGATGGATAGTTTTCCAGAACGCAGCGTCTAACCCATCTGAGTAATGTTTTGGAATAGATGGTCTTAGCTCTTCTTTTCACACAAAGCAAAAAGAGGATCTAAATTTCTGAGTATCATTCTCTTATTAAAACAAATTAGTGCTCTAATATACAAAATGACAGATCCTCCCTATTTCTGCAGTATCTAAAGTAGTACAGAGGTACATTCATCCATAATGACATCCCCTGACTGTTTCATTAAAGATTTAAGATGAGAACAATAGTACAACTTCATCTTTATTATTTACTCTGAAAAAATGCTAAGTGCTTGAAAATCCTGCTTGCAAATAATTTCAAGACTTTCATGAGCTTTTCTCAAAAGTTTCATATCCTTCAATAATACTGAAAAACAAAATGAAAAAGAAAAGAGGTTCTGTAGCCTTAATGAGGAGACTAAATGCTAGAGCAATGTGGGAACATCCTAAATGTGTCTTGTAAACAAATTTCTTATTAATCAAAGAGCATAATAATTATTTTATTAGCAAACAGACTTAAAAGGGACAATTGAGATACTTAATGTTGAAACTTATATTCTGTTGTGTGCTGATCTGAGTGATACAGTAGGTGAAATAGTATTACTTTTAACCACACATAGAACATCTTTTATCTTAAACTGTAAAGTTTTCTGTCAGATTTTCATTACTATATTCTTGACTTCCATTAAATAAATATTTCAAACATGTAAGAAATACTTTTTAATTATTATTTTAAATCTCTGGGGAAAAAATCTAATCCATATTACTATCATGGACAACACTGCAAACCTGCAGACACAAACTTGTTGCAGAGACCCTCAAGAAATTTCAACAGCATCCCATGATCAGGAATCATGTAGTCCTCAGGGTAACAGACAGAATTGATTGTTAGGTGGTTTGGGTGGACAGTGTTTACAAATTAAGTGTGTTTGGTTGGTTGGTTTTGAAAATCACCTTGTAGTTATGATCATTTGAAACTTAATGCATTGCTGTGGGTCTGGAAAACATTGCTGCCTGTAGCAATCATGTCACCTTAAAAATGCATTATACACTAGCCTGTTACTACTATATATACTAGTTTATATTTTTTATTTTCAGCACAAAAAGCATACAAAAGAACATATATGAAAGTTGTTGGCTTCGCAGTGCAAGAAAAGCAATAAAAGTAATTTTTCCTTCCATACCTAAACCATAATGTTCTGAATTCTAATCCTAAAAAAATCTATGCCTGAGTGTCACACTAATGCAAAGATATTTTTTTTTTTTATATATATGTGAAAAAACTAACGAATTTCTCCTGTCATCCACTTGAGTGACAGCTGGAGATTTTTAATCAGATGAAAAAAACATTATTTCAAAAACAAATTAAGATAGCATGATGAAAACTTGAATCAATCACATAAGCAGTACTTCCTCACAGAAGGCCAATGCCTCTTCCAGACAAATTTGGAGCATAAGGTTCTGTCTTTCCCTTGAAGTCAGCAAATGTTTCAGATACAATCCTGCTGCTATGTCTATCAGTGTAAGCCAAATGTCCTTCACTTTACTGGAAACCCAGTTATCAACAACAGACTCCCATGAGATTAGTTCCCTCTACAACAAAACACGTATGTGACAAAGGGAACAGTATGTAATTACAGGGGATACCCTTCCCACACCTTTTTTTTTTTTTTAAATCTTCTCACTTTGGTTTATAGAAGCCTAATAGTAGACAAAACAAGTAGATTAAGAAATTACTTGGAGTAAAAATGTGAATTACAGCTTACTGGCAGAATGTTAAATTTGTGACCTAATAGTGGACACTATAATCACTACTAAAAATTATCCTTTAATGTAGGGTTAATGCTACTTCTATTGAGAGGTTAGCTGGAGATAATTTTTATGATAATAAAATTGTTTTATTCAGTTAAACATAAAACATATTCAGTAAAACATGTATAATACAAGATTTTTACTAATGATTAGACTATACTTATTTAAAAAAAAAAAGTAAAATAATAAGATTTGAGTTATAATAATAAAAGACAGCCTTGTAAAAAAAAAGGAACTAGTGTGAGGTTTCCATTCTTTAGCTGCTGGGGTCAGAAAGAACTGAAGTTGCTAGAATGCCATGTCTCCTTTTATTGCAATGCCACTGCAACATTTGGAAACAATGAAGAGACAAGAAGAAATGTGAGAAAGCTCTAACAGACAACACTTCCAGCAGAATTACAGTTCCAGAGCTGCACTCAATTAAACAGGAATATGCAATGCCTCTGAAAAGGAGAAAGAACTGTATCATTTCCTTCATCTGAAACTGTGTGAATGATATACTACTTGTTTAAATTTTAGTATGTGAACATCATGCTGTAATAATACCATGGGCTGTTGGGGTTTGGGGTTTTTTTAGGAACCAGTATTAACATATTCTCACCTTTTTATCTTCTTTAGACTTCCTAATACTGTGTGGAGGGCCGAATTTGTTCTGCATGGAAAACATCTTCTTAGACCATTCACTTTTATGAGATTTTAACTGTGGCTGACCAAAGCTGCCATCAACTCTGTATCTGTCAGCTGGAATCTTACTCATGGGTGGGGGAAGAGTTCCACAGTTAACACTTGACCAGCCGTCCGTGGAATCCGTGTACGACTCTTGGTCGCTGGCATTGCCATGCTGCCAGTCTTGTAAAACATGCACAGGCAGCCACCTCTGATTGCCTGTGCCTGCAGTGTTCTTCTTGGATGGGGGTACTGAATTCCGGGAAGACACCAGTGGAACTTCAATACGAGCAGAAGGACTTAGGTGTTTGCTTACATTTTGAGGCTTATCGTTTGGCATTACTTCTAAAGGAATGTTGCCCTCTTGCTCATGACAGAAGCCATTCCAATGGGAAGCAGGCTGATTTTGTCCCCTTCCTACTGGATTTTCCCATATGCTGCTAGGAATGTGTTTACTTGGATTGCTCCCTAAGTCAACCACCAGAACCCTATTATTCTTTTCTTCTTGGTTAAAATTTCCAATTCCACTATCACTGTTACTGCTTGTACTATTATTCTGATGAGCATCTGCATCACCATCAAGAAAAGCCCTCGCACGCATTCCCTCAATCAATTCCCCCATGTCCCTGTACAGGACAGAAATAAACTGAAGAACAGGTAGAGACGATGTTGGAAACTCAAGACAGCCATTTGTGTCTGGATCTGCAGTACATTCCAGTCCAAAACGTCTTGCTATACCCTGGTGAATTTTATGATGAAATAACTCAGGATCCACCATAAAAACGTGGCAAGATGTCCTCAGAACCCCTTCATCTTCTTGAGCCAAGCTTGCATCATCATTTGTCTGCATTGTAACTAGTCCAAAGAATCTCCTGTCATCCGGGCAAACAGCGCTGAATGCCAGTTTCTCCGCAGGATATTCTGCCACTACACCTGACTTGTCGCTGCAGAGCTGGATACAGTCATGCATGATCTTCATCATCACTAGTGAATGGATTTTTTGTTCTGCCCGCAGACGTCTCATGCACCCACGAATTGCCTGCAAACTCTCGTTTTCCAAATTGGAGGTTGTTGAAGGAAGTTCAATTGAGCCTAGGTAACCTACTATCATAGCAACATTCAAAATGCTTGCATCTAATCCAAAGTCTTCTGCGCTCTCCAGTCCAATTCTAAAAACTGAATCATCATTCAGGACTCTGGATATTTCTTCCTTTGACAGTAGGTTTGGATTGCTTACACTTTCATTCCCAATTTCAAATTTAGTAGCAGCAGAATCTGAAAATGATCTTTGTTTTGGTGTGGAATTGTCGGAGTGACCAGCACAAAGATTAGGGTTCTCAAAGATCATATTGAAAATGCCACCAGACTGCATTTCTTCAACAACTTTCTCTGCTCTGTTTATACCCAGAGCTTTAGAGTCAGGTTTGGGTTTCAGCCACCCCTTTCCATCATAAAAACCAACTTCTTCATCACTTGAACATGAATCTATATGACTAATCCCTTCAGCAATGACCATGTGCAGGACTCCAGAACATTTTCCTATAAGTTTCACTACATCTTCATGAGAGGCTTTTTTCACATTGATTTCATTAACTGCAAAGATCTGATCTCCTGCTTTAAGTCCAACATAATCTGCAGGGCTGCCCTTCATAACACAACTAAGAACACAAGGAGCTTGTCCAGAAAGAGTAAACCCATAACCTGCTCTTCCTCTTGCAACTTCCACACTTCTTATCCGAGGAGGAGCGTGCATGTTGAGTCGATGTTTCACTGTTTCCCCTGGTCTATACATTTTCAGGTTTTTTCCTGAACTAGGAAAACTTTTAATTAGTCCAGTTCTTTGTCATGTTTCAAGAGTATCACTCCTTCATCACTTGAAGCTCTAAAGAAAAAAAGAAGAAAAAACCTATTTTTATTATGTAAAATATTTTAAAATTTTTAGTACCCAGTATTACCTTTACTGTCCAGAAATATTGCTAGTGAACTCTACCAAAAACTTTTGCTAAACAATTAACATAACACTCAAATTGAAAAGAACAAGTACTACAGTCTTAATTTTACTGATGAGAAAGCAGAAGCAAATACAAATAAAGTGGCTGTGAAAAATGGCAAAGCAACTGAATGGCAAAGCAAAGAACAGAATGAATCTCCTGGTGTATAGCCAGTGTTTTTACACTATAGCACATAACATCTTCCTCAGCCCCACCATGTTACCTAATAGTTAACTTCTGGTGTACTACACCATTGTAATGCCACCACAGTGAAAATCCTGGATGAAGCTCATCTATCATTTCCAAGCAACATGAAAATGAGAGCTCAAGTGTATCTACTCAGCTATAGCCTCCTTTATGCCCACTGTACAGAAACAGGTACCAAATGTATTCATGTAAAACAGGATAGAGAAATTACCCCTAGAGTTGCCTGTAACTCTTCACTGACCGTAAAGGCATTTGAAAATAAGTAGCTCAAACTTCAACTTTCAGACACACGTTTCAGTTACATATGCAACAATAAATGGACATTCAGTCATGTATTAGACCCAAGGCAATCCAAAATTAATCTACTAGAAAACAACTTGTCAGAAAGCAAACACTATAAAAAATGCATTTCATCCAGTCATTCCAAAATCCATGTGTTTTAGTTTAGCTTGAAACTTAAAAAAAAAAAAAAGAGAAAAAAAGAAACTCCACATGCTGTCAGTATTAACCTAGTCATTCATGACATTACAATGAAGATAAAGCAGCTTTATATGAACAGCAAGAAATAGATTTCATTACACTTTGTTGTAGACACTGAAGTCTGGATGTCTTGTTCTAATTAAACTCAGTTAAATTCCATTGTTTTAGAGAGGTGTCCTCCACTAAGCAGGGTAAAATGAATTAAAAATCTTGTAACACAAAGAACAGAAATGACAACTTGCTCAACTTTTGAAGCTATCTCCCTGTTGCTTTATATGAACTCTTTCTTCCTCAGGTCTGGAGGATGACTGACTGAAATAATGAGAGGACTACAGCTATATAAAATTGCAATAAACTCAATCTGAGCAAATGAGAACCAATCTGAAGATAACTAGTACTCCGAGCTGATCCACAAACTTGTTCATATTTCTGTCACAATGTAACATAGTTAAAGTGTATAAGGTATTTGAAAACAAGTGTCTTGTATATGTGGGCAAACTGCAGGCAACATTGAAGATAAAAAGAAACACAAGTACTGTACACACATGCAGACTCACATATTTCTTTAACTTATCTAAAGCTTTACATTAGTGGTTTCCAAGCCACTACTTGCATGGAAGAAAAAAGATCAAGAAATCCTTCTGACATGGCTCTCAGTTCTAGAAATAACAAAAAACTCGCTCTCAAAATGTGATGCCATCCACAGCACGCTACTTTCACAGTATTTCTACTTGGGATTAGAAGAACCATGGCTTCAAAAGTACCACCAAGAAAAAACAATAAAACTGAACATCTTGAAATACAATTTAGGATCATAGTCTTAACTACTTAAGACAACCAAAGAACTGTTTGATTACCAAATTTTTAAAACACTGCTTTTTCTCAAATATTCTGCTAAACATTCAACTACAGGATGTGATCTCCTTATGACCCTTCCAAATCCTGAACAGGACAGCTTGCAAGATACTACAGAAGACATTCGCTTGGCTTTACTTTTGGGGTTTAATTTATATTTTTTTAAACAAAGAGGCATCAGGTTGTATGTAACCATTCAATGTAGTATGGTTTCTGCAAATTGTTTTAATACGGCAATTACCTCGCTTCAATGACAACAGTTCCCCTATACTTTGAGAAAATAACTCAGCTTTAAGAAGTAATGAAACTTCACACTTAACCTTTGAATGGAAACCATAACATAAGAAATGCTTTGCAAACGCTTAACTAAACTCACAGGTTGCTGTAAAAGACCCTTGTCAACTTGCATCCAGTCTCATGCCTTATACATAGATTGACCTTTTCCTCAAGAGGCTAAACTAGCAAACCAAGTGATCTCTGTACATTCAGCCATCTCTAATTAGGTCTGGTACTTTCTGAGAATCATCATTAAGCATTTTAAAATATAGTTCTTCAACCAAAAGAATGAAACACCAAATGCCCAACAGTAAATAAAAACCTGTTATCTAGGAGCATGAATATATATACATGTTTTAATTTGACTTCTAGTGAATATTTCTGTTCTCAACAGTTTGGTGAATAGGCTATTGTGTCCCTTGGGTATCCTCCAAAACTGTGCTGCTAATCTGGTCAACATAAAGCACTGTAGTACCTGGCACCTAGAAATGTACTGGCAGCTTGCAAGAGGAAAGGAAACAATTAAGACTATTAGATTATAAATAATATTATTTTAAAAAAAAATAATAATTCAATATTGTAACATTAAAGTGGCTGATAAGAAAAAACAGGTTTTTCCAACTATCTCATCTATAAAAAAATACCCCAAATGCAACTATACACACAATGAAAATGTAGTTAGGCTGCTCTGGGGAAGAAGCAAACTTCAGCACTGTCTTACCTCATGATTCCAATTTGCTATGAGTAGACTCTTTTTAACTCTATTCACAAGATAACTGATCTACTTGCCTTCCTAACCTATGCCCCCTACACACCAAGCATTTACTCCAGATGTTAAGGGAACATCATCCCAAAACCTGGACATTATAAAAACACAACAGCAGGCTGCTAATGCATTACTGTTCTCTAGTGATGAAGCTCCAGAGGTGTGAAGACTTCCAGCTATTAATTTATTTGTGTAATTGTGTGAGTATGAAGTTAGGAAGTAATTCAACATTAAGGGGTTTATCACTATTAATGTATATATACACTAAAAAAAACCACAAACAAATCTGTGTCACTTTGCTGGAAAAGCCAACTCTTCCCTCTCTCAGTAGCTGAATATTATCGTGCACTTTTAGTGGCATTTACACATTTACATATGAAAATAACTAAAGCTCACTACATTTATCTTGGAAACTTCAAGACAAAAGGATGAATGTTGCTCTTCTGCAAGAATCCTCAGCATTCAAATATGTTTTACTGCAACAATGGCCTGACAGGCAAATGGAAAAATTAAGAAAATAGTGCTTCTCATAACGAGATTACAACAGAGATTAGCTGAACTACAAATTGGTAGCAAACTAGTTCAAAACTAAATTATCAAATTATCTAATTGTCTACATTTTCTTTTAATTTCTTAGCAGATTTGAAACCTGGAGCTAAAGAGACACAGCAAAAAATGGCACAAACTTCCACAGTTTCCAAGTAATCCTATGTCTGAATTTCCTTTTTCTGTAACAAATTACAAAATGTGTAGCACATCCAGTGAAACAAAGACATGATTTTAGTTGCACTGACATAAAGCTTTGTAAGTGTCTGCATGTTTACTAAAACATGACATTATTAGTAAACTATATAACTTTTAATAATTGTCATAAGCAACCAAAGATATAATTATTTGAGCTGTTGATTTTCAGTTCAAATTAAATACTCAATCTTTCTAAGCCTACCAATTACTAGTGTAATTACTTCTAATAATTATAGCACTGTATGTTGGTAATTTGATAGCACAAATACATTCAGTCATATATGGTGGGTCAGAAAAACAGTTACACCACAATACTAAACATGGGCAAACTGGCTTTGATTTTCTGCTATCACTAAGTTTGATAACTAAATCTTAAGCAAGTAATATAGTTTTGTGGCATTTCAATATATTATTAAAAACACTGAAAATATAGAATTCCTACTATTATTTAAAGAACATGGCAAACATAAAATTAATACTGTGATTTCAGAACAGAACACACAGAGAACAAACGCAGCTTAATAACTACAAAATATTTCAAAGGATCTTTCAGACAGAAACACTAACATATACAAATTAAGAGTTGTTCAAGTATGTGTAATAACAGAATTTGCCTAAATACACCAGCTTGGTCACAGAACTGTAAAACAAAAAGAAATATTTGCATTTTCTGCCAGCATACATTCTGGTCTACCTTTTCAATCAACTATTTTTGAGCACAAAAAACCTAAAATACCAGTTACAGTTGCATTGTACTTTATCCCACAAACACTGCATGTCTTCATGTGATGTTTTTACATATCCATGCCAGCTTTTAATGTAATTTTCAAACCCTGTACTCCAGAGAAAATAATACCTATTTGCTTACTTTCAAGGGAGAGAGGTGGTTTGTTTCCTGCTTCTGTGCTTGTTAACTCATAGCAACTAAAACTCCAAACAAACATGAGGCATGTTATAGTCTGTGTTAAACTATATAACCTTAACAGTTACGGGGGCAATGAGGGAGCCTGTGAACTTTAAGACTACTTTACTGACCACCACTTCTGTCTGAAAAGCCTTTGGAAATGAGCTGATACTCAGCACTACAGTATCCATGTTAATGGACTTATTTGCCTTTAAAAAAAAAAAAAAGCAAAGAACTGGTTGGCTTTATTTATTTCTTTCAATGCTGAGACTGTAAGAGGATAAAGCATGCAAAGTGGAAGTGCACAAAGAAGAAAGACTGTTCCCTCATCTTTTATACACATCTTGAAGCATTGCAAAAGACTCTTCAGCATGGGTGCCACTCATTAAGGCAGAACTGACTTTCACAAAGGGTGCCACTACAAAGCTGAAATGAAGTTATAAAATTTGAATTCCACTCACTATTCAAATGTGGTACATGTTTACAGACAAGTTACACGAGAAATATAACAGCACAACCTGCAGAAGGCAGCTACCAGTTGTTTGAGAACTCAGGCGGGACAATGTTTTAATTTAAAAATCATATCAGCGTTTCACAATTGGCAAAACACACCAACCACTGTGCTTCCTGTGCAAGCAGCGGCTGCTTCGCCAGAACACAATTAGGGGTACCTGGCGTGGCCATTAAAGAAATACTTAACTTAATTAGTAACAGCAGGATAAAAAAAGTTGTTCATAAAAACTCTTCTCACAGCGAAGACAGGGTACAAAGTGCAAAGAACACAAACTGCTGTTTTGTCTGACAAGACTCACACGACTAAGGACCAAGCTTTCTAAAACTATCGTATCAAACGGTGTTTACAATCCAGATTCATTTATTTGTCGTGTTTAGGAACCTTAAAAAAACTTTTGCCGGTAGCGAGGCACCGGTTTTCCCCCTTCTCTTCTCGCCAGGAGGTTCCACAACCGCCGGGACACGGAGGAACAGGGACTCGGAGGAACATTCCAGCCCCGCGCGAGACCGGCGCAGGGCGAGCAGCGGCGGGGAGAAGCCTGGGGATGGGTTTGCGCTCCCGGCCCTTCCAGGCACAGCGAGAGCCAGGAGGGACACGTCTGCCTCCCGGGGCAACGCTGGGAAAGCCGCTCTGGAAAGTTAGGCTGCCGGCTTCTTCTGGCGGCAAGAGGGCCCGGGGGGCAGCGGGATGGCCCGGGGGGTTCCTGCCCCGGGGGGGCTCCGGGCAGGCCGCGGGTCCGGGGCCGCTCCCGCCCCCCGCCGCGGGGTCACCCATCACCCGCAGCCGGCTCCCGC
>NW_009953655.1:4042361-4048259 GCF_000747805.2 Chaetura pelagica | reverse complement strand
CGTTAGAATCACCTGCCGCTCTGAAGGGGCAGGTCGGCCAGGGAGGACGGGCCGGGAGGCGTTGCGAGCTGCATCGAACGGGAATGCCGGGCTTGGAAGCCTGGGAAGGGAGCGAGACAGACCTTACGAGGTAAAGAGAGGAGTGGGTGGGCACAGGGCAGGTGAGGCATTTCGTAGTAACTGAGTGTCCAAAGGGCAGGAGTTGGAGCGGCAGCTGCGCAGAGCGCGGGCGGTCCCTGAGCAGGGCCGGGGTCCGAGTCGTGTTCCGAAAGGGTGGGAACCTTGCTTTGAATGTGAGAGTGGGAAGAGGAGAAGGTGGTATACATAAAAGTGAACATCACAGAATCCTAGGGGTTGGAAGGGACCTGGAAAGATCACCCAGTCCAACCCCCCTGCCAGGCAGGATCACCCAGAGCACATCACACAGGAACGAGTCCAGGCGGGTTTGAATGTGTCCAGAGAAGGAGACTCCACAACCTCCCTGGGCAGCCTGTTCCAGGGCTCTGTCACTCTCACAGGAAAGAAGTTCTTCCTGATATTCACATGGAACCTCCTATGTTCCAGTTTGCACCCATTGCCCCCTGTCCTATCACTGGACATCACTGAAAGAAACCTGGCTCTGTCCCCCTGACACTCACCCCTTACATATTTGTAAACATTAATGAGGTCACCCCTCAGTCTCCTCTTCTCCAAGCTAAAGAGACCCAGCTCCCTCAGCCTTTCCTCATCAGGAAGATGTTCCACTCCCTTCATCATCTTTGTGGCTCTGTGCTGGACTCTTTCAAGCAGATCCCTGTCCTTCTTGAACTGAGGGGCCCAGAACTGGACACAATATTCCATTGATTAAGAGATGTGCAAAGAATATAAGGTCCAGAACAAGATAAGAATTAACCAAATGTATCTGACTTCCCTACTAAACCTGAAAATACTTTCTTAACTTGGTAGAAGGTTGTGAACTTTATATGTGAACAGACTGGCAGAAATCCTTTGTACAGAGGGGATTTCATCATTCCAGTCTACCTATGCATTGGAACCCAAAATGGAACTAAAACTACCAGTCACAAGGTGAAGGAGAATGCTTACCTTATTTTCAAGTTTCTTTTTCAATTTCCAAAGGAAGATATATGTTCCACATCTCCCTACTGCTGTTAAGTTTCTAAGAAAACTTACAAAAAAACAGAGGTTCCTGCTCCTCTGCTCCTACTTCTGCCTTCTTCTAGTGTTATCTTTGTCATTCCACCTCAAAGCAATATCTATCAACATGAAGCATCTCAGATCAAGTTTAATCCCAACTGTGTTATCTGTTTCATCAGGTTTTATGGGAAAGCTTCTGACAGGGAAAAATAACTGAATAAAATAAGCATTATTTATTCTCCTCATCCTTATAGAAGACATCTTGGCAGATGAGTGCAAAATTACAAGATGATAGACCTTCAAATTTCTCCAGACATGCTGTGTCCTATAAAAGTAATTCTTCGCCCTTTGAGGAGGCTAAAAATTCAAAACATAAAAAAGAAAATTGTCTGATTTATTTTAAACCTCATATGATTGATTCTTTCAGGTGTGGTACAGTAATTTTTAAAAATACTCTAGAGATCTAAATTTGCCCAAACAAGCAATAGTTCTTTATTTCTTTGACTTCGCAGATATCACAGGGACAATAATTGTGCTCCACAAACTAAAGATGTTGGTTTGGGTTGCCATTCCTTAAAAGCCCAGTAATTTCCAGCTTCTTTATGTGGTTGTCAAGACTGTGTCTTTTGCCATGATTTCTGTTGCCTGTGCTCCTTGCACAGAGGTACCATTGACCAGCACTACCTCCTTGCCTACAGAAGGGAAGATTGGTCAGCCCTGTATTTCAAACCATCTGACTTGTAAACAGCTGTAACAGAAGAGAATCTCTTTGAAACTGATGAGCAAAGGGGAATAGTTACTATTTCGCAGAGGTACCTGCAGGTCCCCCATGGAGCCTTTATGAAGTTAATACAAGTAAATTATTATTTATTTTGTTTTGAAGAGGAGGGATACTAGAAGTAGCATCAGCATGTACTAACTATAAAATAATTACTCCATGGAAGTGTCAGATTAGCTCTCTCACAGATTCTGAACCTTTTTTTGTTTGTGATAGCCAACAGAATTGATTGGACTTTTGTAATAGCACAGGAACACATAATTAGTCTGACTTCACAGAAGGCTTCTCTGAAGCAGAGCAGAATTTCCTACATGAGTTGCTCAGCAAGGAAGACGTGAGCACCCAGACTGGCAGGAGGTGTGCTCACAGCCTGCTTGCAATTGGAATTACCCAACTCATCATGAATTAATTTAGTACTTTTCTTCCGTATTTTTTGAAAGGGTGATTAAGACTTTATGTTACAATCTAGAACAAGGTGACTAATGGCCCCTCAAAAATCTGCACAATGTCTCAGCTGTGACTTTTCTTACTGTTTTCACCACTGTTGGAAACAATAAAGGAAGAAAGGGTGTGAAACAAAGTGATACGGATTTGTGGCTTTTGGACTGTAAAAGCTTTGGCTTATAAGCCTAAGCAGCTTAACGCTAGGTGTGCAGACATCTTAATCACACTGAGAGTGGTTGTCACACAACAGCTTGTCAGATTTGATCTGGAAGGGTTTACAATGCATCTTGTAATGAAGTGCGATTACTGCTGTCACAAACACCAGATGAGAAGTCAGAAAATAAGTTTAGTCCAGCACCTGATGCACAGTCTATGGTTTTAATTACCATTGCCAATTGCCTTGGTTAAAGGAACGAAATTGTTGGTGACTCAAAAAAAAGTTTTTATTTTAGACATACAGAAATAACCTCACATAAACGTCAATTTTTTTTCATTTAATTTCTTCAATATGTTCAAAATAATGAAATTGTATACAATTGTTAGTATGGAATGCTTCTTCAGTATACAAACTTCATTCTGATTTCCCTGGCTTAATTTTGTTTGGAACATCAGAGAAGATTATAGATCATATACATAATGGTTAGCTTGTGTTGGCCAGTTAATATGTAGTTGGAAGCAAAATCCTCATTGACTTATTTCTTAAATTCCAAAACCTTATCCTCCTTCAGTTAACCATCAGATTCCAATCCAAAGGATCAGTGAAGATGTTTTCCACACTGAGGACTGCAAGATGAACACACAATCATCAATACCTACCTCCATTTACCAGTTAACCTGATTTTTAGAAATACCTTTTATTTTAAACATAGTCCTCTCCCTAGTGGGAGACATTCTTGGCAGTGAGAAAAGAAAATATTTTTATATAAATGCATTTTGTTTTGAGTGATGGTGCTTCCCACCCTAGCATACTGATGTAGAAACAAAAAAATCTTTACAAAGAGTTGTGAGGTAGTAGAACAACACAGGGATACTGATCTTGTTAAATCTTGACTGGCCAATAGAGGACGTATCCTCTTAAATCCTATTTAGACTTAAAAGGATTGTTTTATATAACTTGTGCATCTACTTGGCTTTGTAATTGTGTCCTTACCTACTATGTTATTTAATTAAATTTACTAATTTAATTAGTACAGTTAAATAGCTTTTGTGTTGAAAGATTCTTGTGGGCCCTTACTCTTAAATACGTGAGTAGTACCACTTGCAAAATTGAAGGTTTATAAGGTAAATAGTCAGGAACATCTTCCTCTGTTTGAAAACAGGCACAACTAGGCCACAGTCCTGACTGCTTCTTTGACTAGCCCAGCATTATAAATAAAATTATTTAGTATTTCCCTTCAACAGAATGTGCTATATGTGTTTTCCCAAATTCACTAACATAAATCAAATTATGCCATTTGTTTATACAAAAACTGAAAACAAATAATTGCTCATTCATGTCCATTTTTCTTCCCTTACCTATGACTACACAATTAAAAAGTGTCAAGTTAAACATCCAATCCTGAAGAGCAACTCTAATCTATTTAACCAAAACATCTATGTCAAGCACACAGGCATGTCTTATATCCTTTGGCCAAGAACTGGAGACCCAAGAATTGGGTTTAGCCTTACTTGTGTTAGTGGGAACACAGAAAGCTCTACCACCCCATTTTTGGGGGGCAAATATTACATACCTGAAATTCCTCAGTTCCTGAGAATTACTTTGCTGAGCCATAATGATTTTAAACTTTTAATTTCATAGTTCTCATGGACATTTTCCAATATTGTTTAAACAACAACAACAAAAAAATATATATATAATTTTCTAATGTGTTTTTTTCTTTCTCTGAAGTGAAATCTCTGAGACATTACTGAAGGGTCAGATGTTTTGGGGGTTGTTTTTTTTCCTTTCAGCCTTGAAGCTTTAATCTTATAATTCAAAATTGCCTGACTAATTAACCTGCCATGGTGTTGTTGCTCCATTTAAGCTGAGTCTTCTGTCCCAGTGGGCTCATTTAAGCACAGTGTCTTCAGTCCCACTGGGTTTGAAAATGTGTATCATCTAGCAGCTGAATGTACATGTTCTGAAGAAGCACTGCATGTTTTTGGTGCTGCTAAGGAAAAGGGATATCTCAGGGAGATATTCCCTGTGGCTCTGAATACCCTGGCAAAAAAAAAAAAAAAAAAAAAAAAAAAAAAAAAAAAAAAAAAAGCTATTACCATCTTTAGCAGTAAGTTCTCCCACAGTGAGCAAGCTCTGTCCTTGCATCTGAACAGCAGGCTGAATCAGGATCATGAGTGACATCTTGCAGTGCTCTGCCCTCTTTTTTGCCTCTTTGAAGCCATTTTCTGTGTGGCTCTCAGGTTCACACACCACACAAAGGTGACATATCAGGACTCTGCTGGCTGAGGTTGTTGCACATATGTATAAAAAAGTGTCAGAGTAAAAGGCACAGTATATAAATGTCACTCAGGTCCCTAAATCTCTGGAAAAAAAACATGCTAAGAACTCTCGAAGTCCACACGTGATTCCTGGAAAAGAAACCTGAGTGGAAATGAGAGCCTGAGGCACTGAAGAGGTGACTAAGTAATAGACAGAGAAAGTGACTTTGCATATTCCTATTTAATGTCATTTCCCTGATAAAAGACCCTGGCTCCAGGACAAATTATGCAGGATGAAAGCAAAGAGGAGGAATCTTCTAGTCCCAGTAGTTAACCCCAGAATCAGATAACATATTTTACTACCTCTCCACTTAGGATGTGACAAAGTCAGGCCCAAGGATTTTCCTATTTCCAAGCTTTCTATCTCCAAACTTCGGAGAAAAAAGAAGGCCTTTCTGGGCCAAGTTCCATCTGACTTTAGAATCCCTGCCAGAGGCACTGCTCTACTTGTGGTAATCTCTTCTGAAGTTCAGCTGAAAAGGCATGACATTGACCACAGTGGTGCTTAGGATCACCTTGGCAGAGGTGGTGTTGGTGCTAAGAGCTTCCATGCCTAATAACACAGGATGACAGGATCTTGCCCTGGCTCTCAAATCTGATTTAACTCAGGCTGACTTCATCTTTCTCCACATCATAACTAGATTCTGAATGGCTTTTAAGATTATAAGATACCTGCTCATTCTGGGTAAAACCATCATGATTCTTAGTATAAAAACTCACTAAGATATGCCTACAGAAAGTAGAATTATTTATTTGTGCTCTACTGAAACTTTAATTTAAGATTTGGAATGAAAATAAATTGATTTATCCATTAAGAGCATCTGTTAAGAGTCATTTTGGCTTTGACAGCATGGGTGGAAACCTCAGTGCCCTCATCTCTTACTAAGATTCCTTTCAGAACTAGGTTAAGGTCTTGTCTCCTACTAAAATTTCTATTCTGTGGTAAAAGTTAAATGTTGATGGATTACTTCTTTGAACCTGTGGCAGCCAAATTCCTCTTTCACCTTTTTAAGGATGCATTTGGTGGCTGTTTCATGAGCCAAGTGATCTGGCAGTTCCTGCTG
>NW_009953655.1:4034758-4042227 GCF_000747805.2 Chaetura pelagica | reverse complement strand
GAAATCCTAGCAATTATAGCTGATCCTCCATAAACCTCCTTTCCTTGATAACTGGCTTATTGCCTAGCATAACATCCTAATTTAATCTTAAATAGAATATTAGCTTATGGTTTGTTTGTTTGTTTCCTAAAGACTTTTTTCTTAAGATTGAATCTGAACCACATACCTTACACATCAGACTATACTTTATCTCTAGCAGGCAAGACAGTATCACAAGACTTAACTGTCTCTCCTGCTAAGAGATCCAGGGGCATTGCTGTATCTGGAGGCAGATGGCTGACTATAAGGACGGTCAGAGAGGACTTTTCTTCAAGACCTGAGGAACACTGCACCAGTGTTGAGACAATTTAAATTTTCACAGGGCACCATGTCATTCCTGATGTTTCAACACATGGGGTAATTGTCTTCAACTGAAGGTGCTGGTCCCCTTCTGTAAACAAACTACAGTGTGTGTAGGATGTTGCGTGGAGTTGTGCATTGCAGAAATGAACACCTGCAGGCAGTCACAGAAGGAAAGTCTACTTAAAAATAAAGTTATTCAACGTGTATTTTACCTTTAATCACCTTCCTAAAGTAAGGTAATGGCTTATCTGCATGAGAACACATAAACCAAATCACAAGAAGTTCTTGTCATCAAGGAGGCATGAAACAAGTGCATAATTTCTGGCATTATCTGTATTTCAACTGTGGTAAAATTCAGTCATAGTTTTTACTGTATGTTAACGAATGTGAACCAGCTCTAAATAGGCTTAAATCCTTGAGTACAGATGAGATGTAGACTTAAAGCCTATGTGGACAGGTTTATTTTTGTGGAAGGTTTATCGGTGGTGTATGTCATCTTTATCTAGTGAAATTCTGAGTTAACTGAAGTAGTATATAACATCTTAATCATTTAAGTTCAAAGAAAGTATACCATGATAGTTACCACACAAGTTAAAGTGGGCAAGGTTTTATGTAACCATAAAGGAGATTGCATTTGATCTAATTATACTGAATTAAAGCTAAATTATATTTAAACCTGTAGAGAGAACCATGAGGATCATGGAGAGTTTTTAAAGTAGCTTTAATTAATTTTCTAAATATGTTTACTTTGTAGTTCCTACAAAATGGATACTCCTATAGCTTTCCTAAGTGAAACAAGGCTTCCTCAAGCTGTGATAAGTACTTCTCAACATTTAAGTATGTAGCAAATTTTATATCTTTAATAATATGCACCAATTATTTTTTATTCTTGCAATGCATAGTAATCCAGAACCTAGCCCTAAGATAACAACATACAGTCAGGAAGTTACCAACACATTTACAAATCCAAATTCAGATATATATTATATATATGGTTTAACATCTTGATTATTTTAAGAGTTATTTGCCAAATTCTTAGAACCTGATGGAATAAGCACTGTTTAAGTAAACAGAATGATAAAGGATCCATTTTCAGATGGCTGAAGGCAGCTGTTTTGAAAGACATTTTTGTATTAGCTACTTTCTTAAAAAATATTTTTGTACTGGACAAGAGATCTAGAATACAAGCAACACCCTTCACTACACTGCAAATATTTTACAAATACATAACTTTCAACCACAATCAAACAGGGATCTTATCTGTAGTAATTAGTCAGCTCTGGATAACTGAATAGCATTCACTGAAGATGAATGATCTGTTTCCTAAAGAACATACCTGAAATTATTCATCCTTATTAGAAACATGTTTCAATAAAATACCTTCAAATAAGCTGTACGAGAATGAATTTTTTTAAACCAGAAAAGAAAGCACAGAAACCAAATTTCAACCCAAAAAATGGCAAAGTAATTTAAATGTTTCTGTTAAAACACTAAAAAAGATCAATATAACAGCTTAATGATGTAGTCTCAAGCTTGCATACGCAGGAAGTATGCTACCCATAAAATCAGGGGAAATAGATTAGCAATCTAGAGACCAGATGGTTAGTATTTACTTGCTGACATAACACCACCAAATGTTCTTAAATTTCTTTTTCAAATTTGCCTTTCACATTACATTATCAGCATATAAACTGATCCTGCAAACATACACATACACAGTTAAATACATTGATGCATCTGAGTAGTCCCAGTAACTTTAGTACAGGATACTATTCAAGAGTCAGGCTGTCAGTGTAGGATAAGGCTACAGACTTGTAAACTCTTTTTTGCCTGCACTGAGCTGGGCAGATCATGTCTGGAAAAATAATAGAACAATTCTGTATGTGTGTTTTTCTGCTGGTTTTGTACTTTGCAGAAGAGATAGCCATTTATGGAGAAAATGATAAAAGACATGCCATGTCCATAAATACAGTGCCTGGTTTTGTGGATTACTGTTAAATTTGGCAAGGCCTGAGATAAACTGAAATCTTAAAATGCTTCTCCAATTTGAAGTTAAGGGGAAAAAAAACACAAATCTTACAAACTATTTTAATGAGCAAATTGTTACTACCAACATGAGAAAACACTTTAATTATAATGAGATCTTCCTACAAATTACTGAACCTCTCTAGTTTTGAGAAAAATATCTTTGTTTCAAAATATTTGTCCACAGACTTATCTTTCTCTGGTGGGAAAAAATACCACTACTTGCTGTATGCTATTTATAACTTGACTAAGTTAGCTATAGGAGCTGTCTATTCAAAATACACAGGATTTCATTAGTCTTAGCTCCTCAGACCATAACTTTTGTTCTTCAACATTATGGTTTTCCTTCCATTTTCACTTTTCTGTCTTTTAAAATGATGAGTTCTTTCTCTTCCCTGCAATAACTAGCTTTGTTTGGAGGCATTTAATTTGCCCATTGCCCAACAGGTTTTTTCCCATCTTTCCAGTCTCAGTTGCTTGCTTGTTTCTGAATGTCTCGTATTCTCATCTGCCACCTCAGGTTCCTTTTCATTCTATTTTTACATCCATTTCAAAGTCACCTGCCTCCAGGCAGTGTATTTTCTTCCCTATTTATTTTTTCCATTTGCACCATCTGTGTGTGTATGTGTAATACAGGCACTTCATTTACTGAAAGTGATATTATACTCTGTTGACCCCATTACTGCCCTGAAAAGAAGGAATTTGTCTTCCTGTGCTACAGTTTATTTGTTTATCACAGTTCTAGAAGCCACAAGGGAGTTTTTTTAATGTCAAAGTTATAATGATAAACTTGGATAACAACCCCTGATCTGCTCTCGTAGAATCATAGAATCTTAGAATATGCTGAGTTGGAAGGGACCCATCAGGATCGAGTCCAACTCCTGTCCCTGTGTAGGGCACCCCAAGAATCACACCATGTGCCTGAAAGCATCATCCAAATGCTTCTTAAATTCAGGCAGGCTTGGTGCTGTGACCACTTCCCTGGGGAGCTTGTCCCAGTGCTTAGCTGGCCTCTGGGTGAAAAACCTTGTCCTGATATCCAACCTAAACCTCCCCTGACTGAGCTTCCTGCCATTTCCCCAAGTCCTGTCATTGGTCACAGGAGCGAGGAGATCAGGACCTGCCCCATCTCTTCCCCTCATGAGGAAGCCATGGACTGCAATGAGCTCACCCCTCAGCCTCCTCTTCTCCAAGCTGAATAATCCAAGTGACCTCAGCTGCTCCTCATAAGTCAGCCCTTCCAGACCCATCAACATCCTCATGGCTCTCCAATAGCTGGATGTCTTTTATATTGTGGTGCTCAATACAGGCTCCCCAGAGAGGTTGTGGAGTTTCCTCTGGAGACTTTCAAGACCTGTCTGGATGCCTTTCTGAGTGATCTGCCCTAGTTTTTGGTCCTGCTCTGGCAGAGGGTTGGACTTGATGATCTTTGGAGGTCCCTTCCAACCCCTAACGTTCTGTGATTCTGTGAAGACTGCACATAGTACTCAAGTGCTCTCCTTGAGTATTTTTTACACTTGCAACTCCCTACTCATGCAGCTAACTGTCCCATATAGGTGGAAATTGTGTGCCTACCTTAAAGACAAAAAAAAAAAGAAGCCAGAAAAATCACTCAACCTATTTTTTCAAGTAAATGTTCTGTCTTTACTAAAACACATGAAACAGCATTAAAAATAAACTATGGGTAGGTAGGGATTTTTCAACCTGTTGTCAAAAAGACCATTAGAAAAATTTTGTCCTATAGGAAACTAGTTAACATTTGTCTACAGCAGTGCTGTGTGTACTCTCTGGAGAAAAACAGAGCTAAAACACAGATGATCTGGGAGGATGGGAATAAGCCTTTTGTTAAAGAGATGAGGTTTTGAAATTGAACTTCCAAGTTTAACTACTTTTTAAGATTATGTTTTACATAGAAGTAAAATCTCACAACCTCCAGAAAACACTACTTCCTTTAACACAGCTACGTAAGACAATGTTTAGAGTCCCCTCTAGAATGCTGCATGACATTCTGGTCATTCATCTTTAGAAAGTAGGAACTCAAAGAGCAAAATCAGCAATTCAATCTTCAGAATAATCCCTACTTTATAAACTAGTGTTATTCGTCTGAGGAAAGGCTGCATGGGACACAACCTCTGACTCTTGCAAGCAAGTGCTACAGAAAAGTGGCAAATCACAGTGTTGATACAAGAAAAAATTAGGACAAGTTGACCAGAAACATTCCTAGATGCAATCTTCTAAACTGCAGCTTGCCCATCTGTAATGCAACTCTTATAATCATTTTAAGATACAGGTCTACACATTTACAAAAGGGATCAATATGACATGGTTGCCAGTGGTAGCAGGCAAGGAAGCAGTCATTTTCCTCCATTCCTTTGTTCCTACATCTCTGGAATTACAATGCTCACAGCATGTAAGGAGAGGGACTACCTACTCTATAGTACAAGGTTCAAATACACTGCTATTGTTATTGCTCATTAATTAGATTTAATTGCTATAAGGTTCAAGTAGATAATATCAGTAAATATTATTAAATCCTGTGGAGTCACAGGAGAGTTTCTTTAGATCTTACTGTAAACAAAGTGTCAGGAAGTGCCACAACATGGATATGTCGACCTACCTGAATTTGTGGCAGATCTACATGTGGAATGTGCAAAACCATGACAAAACACAGAACATCTGTTCCCTCTCTCTCATATGCCTGTGTGACAATGCTCTTGCCAGTACTCTAATCACCTGTGTGACACTAGGAGCAGTCCTGCTTTTACCAGTAGTTCTGCAGGCAGAGATATAAAAATGTTTCATGATTCTCTTTCAGATGTAACTAATTCAATTTACATATACAAAAGTATTGGGATTGTCACATTTGCTACATGTCAGCTATCACCCTGTCTTTGCAGAATCATACCAGACACTTGCCATTTTCCAATCACCCAACCACTGTACCTACAGGTGGAATGAAGGAAAGTTATTTCATTTATACTTCAGCAGCCACCATCTTCTGCAGGTTGAGTCTTCTACATTTGCATGACCTGTTATCATCAATTAAACTCTATAGGAATGGGCCACATTTACATTCTAATTCTTACCTTCATACCTGCAGGATCTTCTAAGATGTATTTCTATATATTATTAATTTGCTAGATGAGTATAACCTTTATCCTGTTCACCAAGCACAATTACAGATTAACTGGTTGGGTCTGGGTTTTAAAATAGTTTAGGTGACGTTAGCTTAGGCAACTTAAATTATATAGGAAAAGGCAAACATCTTCAAAAGCAAGGTTTCAAGAGAGGAACTGAAAAATGGCCTGAGTTCCTAGTACTAGCATTAAATCTATACTTTATCTCCTTCTGTATCTGAATCTAACCTTGTCTTGCAAATACAGTGAAAGCAGCAGAAATACCTTCTTCAAGGAGAACACCAAAAGCAATGGTAGATAGGAAATTCAGCTGAAAAATTTCTGAATTTACATTAAAGGTTGTTTCAATGTCATACTTCACTGAAGACCAAACACTTGCTGGCATTTCATCTTAACGACTTAAATACAATCCTTTATGCCTCCGGCTCCCTCTTGTGGTATGTGAATGTTGATGTGCCATATAGACCCCACCTTAGAACATCTAATTGCATACCGAAGTCATTCCACCAGCAAACACTACACTAGAGGTGTTGAATGTCCTTCATGACTTCCATCTCTATATTTTGGGCATCATTCTAGGAGAACTTTGTATTGCAATTAAGAATTAGAAACCTTTGATTGTGGCTATCTCTCCCAGGATTTTTCACTGTCCCAAAGTATACTATCTGCCCAGCAATAATGAGTTAGTTTCTTCTTTCTCTTTATTTCATTTGATAGATTATATATATATATGTATATACACACAGTACAATATTTTTCTTTTGTGATAGAGAATAAATGAGATTTTTCATTGCTGGTTGTTCATTAAGTCAACTTATTCCAGTTAATAATGAAAAAAATTAAACATTTAGTATCAAAAGCAATTTCAAGTATCTTCTATACATTTTAGTATTCAGTATATAGTAAGGTGGTTTAGGGGGTTTCTTTTTATATCAAAAGTGTAGTTGAATAGACTATTTTTATCCTAATACTTTAGGGTACTATTTATATCAGGTATGGAGTTTAAAACTATGTATCTTGTGGTCCCACCTATCTCTTCACAAGAACCATAGGTTACTTGTACAATCACAGCATATGTTTCAAAACAGGGTTTAATCATCAGCAAACTCAAGATGCAATTACCATGTTTAGAAATGCATGATTTTGTTCTCCTACAACAGGTCAAGCTATAGTTCTTGATGTGAAGCAATATACAACACCACTCTTTGTAAAACAGTACCTGACCTAGGCATAAATAGTACGGAAGATCCCAGAGCTATTCATCACTTAACCTTTCTGTATAAAAATAAGTCAACTTAGGCATATATTGCACTAATTTTATCATACTGGATAGCTCTCACCCTGCATTATCTGTTCTCTTTGCTTAACTAAGATTACACTAAGGATTTAATTTCCATGGAAAACCTGGGAATAGGTCAACAGACACACGTATGGTGTGCAATAATGGGATACCTATAATATCAATACTCATCTCAGAGGCATTCGCAAAGGAAACTACACGTTTGATTTGGAGATCATTTTCTCCAGTAGATTCATCATTCTTTCCTGTAACTGTAAACTTTGAACTTGAATGATGTTTTGCTGATCCAGAATCCTGCGCACTTCTCTACAGGTTTCTTCCATAGCTCTACTCAACTTCTTTTGTTCTTCCAACATGGCCTCCATTAATTTGAGCTTCTTCTTTTGAAAGCTGCAGCTTTGCATTTTTCTTTTCTTAACTGGTCTTTCTTCAGCTCTGAAATGTGAATATCAGTTAACAATTAAACTTATATTTATACAAAAACACATCTATATTAGAACTTAAAATTCTATACTACATTCTTGGGCAAGCTACAACCTATTTTTAAACCTCCATGTTCTCCAATAAACTCCCTCTCGTGTTCATGACAAAACATAAGTATTTACTATATTATTGCATAGCCTTATAGACTGTAAAGGAAAACAGTTTTTAAATCTCATTGGTTT
>NW_009953655.1:4015983-4034382 GCF_000747805.2 Chaetura pelagica | reverse complement strand
CCCTACAGATTACCACACTTTTTTTATTTGTTTGTTCTTTTAATCTTGACATTTCTTACACATTGAATTTCTGAACTGTACTGGGAGAGACATTTTGCCCATCTGGCCATTAAAACTCCAGCTTTAAAGCAGGAATAACCATCCCATCTGGAGAAAGCACTGCACTCTTATGTGTGGTGGTAAGTTACAGCTCGTTTTTTAATGCATCACAGGGGTAAAGTTGATCCCACTACAGTATACTAGTCTCAGAATTTGCCCTGAGACACAGCAGTTACACTGCCTACTCAATTATATATTCCATCACAAAACCTTCTTCTCATATTCACATGAATTACAAGTTTATCAAGTAGGATAGCTAACAAAACAAACCATACTTCCCTTCAAACTCCTAACATGTTAATGAAAATTTCAAGCACACTAAAACCCTCTGCCTATTGATTTGTTTTAACCATAACATAAAGACAAGATGATGTATTCAATATAGTAATTAATTGCTATTTCGATTTTAGAAAAAAAAAAAGGTTATTCTGAAATTTAAAGAGAGTATTTGTAGCCCTTGGAAAACACCACATTGCTGAATCCAGTCATGCTGACATTCCTCTAGCCGGGAATCTCTTAGCTCTCCCAGGGTATAAAAGTTAGAAAAACATGTATCAAGCTATACATCTTCCTCTGAAATAGGTAGAACTGCCATGTGCAATTAGGGTAATAATTAAAGAATTTTCTTTAAGCTGCATCATGCTGGGTTTCTGTTTCAGAAGAAAAAGATAAACTGAGCTATAAGGAGAGTGCTGTCCAGGTGTGTAGTTCACATGGCCGTGCTAACTTGGGATGAGAGGACAACACATGAATTCAAAACCAGCCTACAGGGTATGTGAGTGACCACACACACACACACACACACGTAGATCTGTTTCTCTTAACCTCTCGTTTAAGAAAGAAGCATGCTGAATCATGAGGGAGGAAGAAAGGCAAGCAGGAGGCAAATGTGCAAGTGAACCACGCATCTTAAAAACCTCCAGTTACAGCTGAATAACTTGTTTTCTAACTTTAAGTGACAGTCCAAGCATTCATTCACACTTAACACCAGACTCGAGTCCCCAGCATGAAAGTGATAAGATGTCTTGAAGTCCCTTCACAAAAACAGCAGCCTCAGTGGTGTTCTGCCAAACACAGTATCCTTTCTGGGTGAAATGCAGCAATGGGACAACACAGTTGTGAGCTGTATGCCCTGTCAACATCATGCAGATTTCAAGACATCCTTGAATAAAGATAACTTGAAATCTTGAGGAATGTGTTTTTATGAATGTGAAGAAGAGGACTGGGGAGGGAGGTCATTCATCTGTGGCACATTTGTATCATAATTTCATTCATGTTCTTATCCTGCTTGACAGGCTTTGTGCAACAGCGACTGTGACATTCAGATCTCTCGGCAAGAGAAATAAACAATCCTAAGCACCTGAAAGACTTAAAGCAAATGTAACAAAAGGACACAAGCCCCTTGACATTTAAGAGTGCAATGACCCAAAAAGGGTGAGATCTATGAAAAGAAGCAAGTAGATTAAATTAAATTCTATTAAAATCTTAGAGAAAAAAAAAAAAAATGGTCTTGAGGGAAACTGAGTACTGTTTAGTCATTTGAATGTGCTGTCCCCTTCTGCACAGGTAAGAAAGAATAGCAATCTTCCTTTGTAAATGTACACTAAGATGGTGAACAGAGACCACTGGCTTCCAGATTACCCAAGAATTTAAAGTTACTTGTACAATTCAAAGGGCTTTGTCACCATTAAACTGCTATGATGAGGAAAAAGAGAAGTCATCTTTATGTTAAACAAAACTTTGGAGGTACACAAAATAAACTCACCTTTGCAGATTCTATATTCGTATTTTAGTTTGGACATCAAACAAATATATGTCAAATAAATACATGCTGCTCTGCTCAACCTGTGGGTCAAGTTTGCAGGTTATCACTGAGATTATCACAGCCAGACAATACTGCAAGAATGGGTCTTGGCTGACAGCAAATTCTTTTTGCCTCCATTAAGGGTCAGAATGATTTGAAATGTGGGTCTCAAAGAGCTCGAGTAATTGGAAAACTTCTACAGCATTCTAAGGACAGCATTGAATCTGTTACTTCAAGGAGAAAGAACACATGCTTTCTGGTAGGGAATTTTTTTTCAAGAAACTTTCTGAAATGATGCTATTATTTTAGCCAAAGTCACTTTTTTAATTTAGACTTGTCTTTACAGAGGATTTAATGATTGAAAACTCGATGGATCTCTATTATCTTCCCTATACAGTTCCAGAAAGTAGCTATGGTAAGACAGACCTCCTGTCTGAAACAAGTAAGGACTGGCTCCTGGAGCCACAAGAGGGCTGGTGCCTTGCCCAAGTAAACCCTGGTGAGAACGGTTTGAAGAAGGAATGAGAGAAAATCTGAGGCATGTAAATGGCACTGAGCTGCACTGAGGATTGTGTGATCTTCTTGGCAATTGTGGCTGCTGTTTATTTTTAACTTTCAATCAGGATTAAAAAAAAATAATAATAAAAAAAAGACATGGAGTGATTTGGATTGAAAGATCTAAACAAAGCCTTATTTTTATATGAAGAAAAAGTATCTTTGAAGTGATGTCCTAGATTCTCTACAGGATTTTATCTGTTTTTCAGTTAAGTAAATGTGGCCCATCAAAAACCTGTAAGACATATAACCATACATCCAAAACAGTAACTGCCTTGCACAGTTCCAAGGAGAAAAGAGGCAAAATTTCTGGTGGTGATGGCAGCTACCTGAGGAACTGTATCAGTGGTATCTGCAGTCTGCTAATTACTAAGTAATCTCTGGCAAGAACTTGCCCAAAATTGGGTTTCAGCACAGAGAAGTCTCCCCAAAAGCCAGGACATGAGGATTCTTCAAGGTCTCCCAAGTACTCTTTATGGTTTTTTTTACAATTATCAAACAAGCCTTGATAATTAGATGGCCTTAATTAAAAATTAAGACTTATTTCAGACACCCCTAGCTTTGGTGATGTTCCCAGTCTCCTTTTCTCTCCTCTCATAGTGACTATCAATGAAAGTGTTTTATGATCACAAGTCCATAGTAAGGACTTGGAATTTACAATCCTCTCCTCTTGCTGAGTAGCTCTTAAAGGAATGCACTTGAGAAGGTGTCTACAAAAGAAGGATCTAAAGCATCTAATTTACTAGTAAAGAACCTCAGCAAGATGAAACAATGTAGAAAGTCCAGTGATGCCTAAAGGAGTTACTTGAATACTGAAGTGTTTCCACACAGCCATCTTTCTCTTCTAGGTAGCACGCCAGAGACCTCTCAGTTCCAATAACTTTTCATAACAGAGAGTCAAGAGGGCAGAAGGGACAGGAATACAGGTTCAGCACTGAGTAAACCAGCAGCATCAGTTACCTCAGATAGTTTCAGCCAGGAGTATGTCCATTTCAGTAATGCAGAGGCACAAGCACAGGATATGATCAATGTTTGCTGTAGCAAACACCAGCTGGGTGTTGCTGGTTCTCCACCTTGTATTCCTGTGGAACCAACACCTCTAAAAAAACAGGGGTGAAACAGATCCTGACAGCATCTACAGCCTCTGTCAAAGCAGCATCTCTACTCTTTGCCAAGCCTAGTCTCTGACTGTAGATTTTGAAATCTGGAAGAAAGGGACCTAGGAAATCCAGGATCTCAAACACAACCTTCCAATATTCTTGGCCTGCAGTGCCTACGACTAGGATCCTCCATAAGAATTAGCACAGGTGTTCCCCTGACCACACAAGGTATGGAAGAGCTCTGGCATTGGGACCACATTCCAAGCAGAACCTTGCAAAGCTATTTCCACACCATGCTCTAAAACAGACAGGCAAGGTTCAGTGAAGCAAACCAAGGGGAAAAAAAAGTTCCCTCTCATGTAGGAGGTTGAAGGGAAATGATAATATGTACTGGGGACCAAGAGAACAAAGCAGATCTTCAGATATAATCAGGCAAGATATTAGGCAAGTCTCAAAAGCATTTTCTGTGCCATCTATCTAAGGTCAATTTAATTCACTGTTCAATGAAAAGTTCCCTGATTGATTGCCTGTATTCACCTGAGAAGACTCATTTCAGGCATGTGTGGGAATAATCAATGAAACAAGAGCTGAATACAAAGAGTAGTCTGCCTCCCAAAATGTGTTACCTCTAGAAAACCATGAAAACAATTCCTTCTGACTGCTTCATGGCAAAAGGGTCTCCAGTACCATTGGTTTCTGGAATTTATGGCTTTCAGCTTCTAACAGCTGTTTCTGGCTCAGTTGTGCTTTTTTAGCTATGCACAAATCTGAGTAGACTTCCATAACCTGTATCTCTATGGAAAATAATTAACAACGGTCTGGAAATAATTAATATTAATATTAGAGATGGCACAAAGAACTTTGGAGTTTGAGGGCCAAGAATCAGGCAACCTGGATCTTCTGGAAAACTAGGCTCATTCAAATACTGCCAAATGCATTCAGGAATTAATGAGGCTCATCCTTGAAGTAAAGTGTAGAAAAGAACCACAAAAATGGCTTGGAGCCTGGGCCAAGCACCTTGCCATGATAACAAGTCTGCATAATAAGTTAAGATGCACTACATAATGTGCAGAGCCTAAAGCTCCAACTTCTTTGTAGATGCTGCCTGTTCAGATTTTAAATAGCTATGGCATACTTTTAGAAAGATCACAGGCTTTGCCAAAACTGTTATTTCCTGAATTAGCATCCTCACCAAGTTTTAATGTGCTTCTATTGCACAATCCATATCGTGGTTCATTCATGTTACCAGTTCTTAGTTTTCATCTGTGTGTAAACCTTCTGTACCAAACGATATAATGTATTAAAAATTAAAGTTCAAATTAACATTTGAAAAAAGACGCTGGTTTAAGAAAGAGATTAATCAGTGGAACAGATTCCTGTAGGGAGGAGTGAATTCTCTATCTTTTGAATATTTCAGATCTAGACTGGCTATCTAGCAAAAACTTTCCAAGAGTCAAACGAGTCACAAACAAAGAAGTGGAGGACAACAGAGACATGGGGCTCCTGAGTGTAACAGTTCTCTTTTTAAGAGAAACACATCACAAAACCCGTTCCATGACGTTTCTGGGCTCCACACCCAAATTAATTGAATTTAAATATATGGGTGATGTTTAAACAAGAAGTCAGACTAGACGACATGGTGCTTTTATTATGGTCTACTAACCTATGAAAGCAACTCTTTTACCTCCATTTTCAGTATGATAGAAATGGCAGAACAGTCCTGTTATTACTTTAGCAATGAAAATAAAGACTTTAAGCTAGTCCACAGGATGCAAAACCACTGTTTTCAATTAGATGAAAACTCATTTATAGTGATGTCAGCAATTTTGATTTTAAAAGTTTAAGCTGCACTACAAGACTCCACCCTGTTGCATTGTATTATCTGACCATAATACAATAATTCTATTATTGTCAGATGTTTTATGGACATTTCAGTATAATATAGGCTTTGTTGGAGCTGAAGAGCAATGTTAGAACCATACTAAGCAAATAGCAGGCACCCCATTAAAGAGAAATAGGGAGTCCAAATGTTTTCCTCATCTGCAAAATGAAACAAATACAAAAAATATTTTAATCCCCTGTTAATTGTATTATCCCTAACTAGCATTTTTTTGTGTTTTGTAAGAAGGTTCCAAACTCAAAAATAATTTCCAAATGCAAAGAAAGCCAGTTTCTTAGCCCGAGAGTATGTATGTATTGATTGAAGTTGAAATCTTGACATTTTCTCACATGAAAGCTAAACATTAAATTCAATACCTTTTTTTAAGTTGTAATTTATATAACCAAGTAGCCTCCTGCTATGTTCAGGGATAATGTGGAAAATACAAAGCTGACATTCAAAAGCTGTCTTTGAAAGTTTGAAGTGAATAACAGTAAAGTTTCAGAAGTTTAAAAGTTGACTTCAAAAAAGTGCTGTTTGAGCATTTTTTCACTATCCATTGTTGCTATAACATTATGATTTTTATTACTGAAGAAAAAAAGCCCATAGCATAAGTTTTCTTTGCACACTTGATTGGTCTGTGCATACTCTGCTTCACAAAAAACCAAGGAATATACAGTTGTAAAATACGAGATGTAAAAATGCCATCTATATTTTACATACAGAATCACAGAATGGTTTGCAACTTCTAATCCAAGCACGATGCTCACCTGCAATGTTACACTGACCTCTGAAGTTCTATCTACTGCTCAACCTTTTTTTTTTTTTTTTAAACACAGCAGAACTGTATTTTAACTTGTGAATACGTAACATAACTTGCTGTTAAACAATATGCACTGAATTATATTGCACAAAATTATTTTAAAGCAGAGATTTTGAGAGTGTGGCTGCATTCATAAGGTAGGGAACAATGTATTATGGAAGTCCTACCATACTGACAGCTGATCTGCCCTTCACTCCAGCTCCCAACCCTGTTGCTCACCCATCCTCAGCAGGCAACAGCAGCACTGCAGCCTGACCTACTGCAAGGACAAAGGGTCAGAACCTGCCATACAGACTTGCAGGCAGTTGGAAGCCAGTCTGTGCCACTGCAGACTAGATTTAAATCATAAAATGGTTTGAGTTGGAAGGGACCTTAAAGACCATCTAGTTCCAACGCCCCTGCATGGGCAGGGACACCTCCCACTATGTTAGGTTCCTCAGAGCCCCATCCAACCTGGCCTTGAACACTTCCAGGAAGGGGGCAGCCACAACCTCCCTGGA
The DNA here is from genome assembly GCF_000747805.2 of Chaetura pelagica. NCBI lineage: Eukaryota > Metazoa > Chordata > Aves > Apodiformes > Apodidae > Chaetura > Chaetura pelagica. Next base: position 4,027,622 of record NW_009953655.1, on the reverse strand, counting down.
CAACCTGTGCCAGTGTCTCACCAACCTCACAGGGAAGAATTTCCTCCTAATGTCTAACATAAATCTCCTCTCTTCCAGTTCTGATCCATTATCTCTTTTCTCTCACTACAAGCCCTTGTAAAAAGCCCCTCCCCAGCTTTCCTGTAGCCCCTTCAGGCTCTGGAAGGCTGCTATGAGGTCTCCCTGGAGCCTTCTCTTCTCCAGACTGAACAACCCCAACTCTGTCAGCCTGTCTTCATAACAGAGGTGCTCGAGCCCACAGATCATCTTCATGGCTCTCCTCTGGAGAGGAGCTCCAAAACCTCCATGTCCTTCTTGTGTTGGGGGCTCCAGAACTGGACACTGGGGTGTCACGAGAGCAGAGCAGAGGGGCAGAATCACCTCCCATGACCTGCTGGCCATGCTTTTTTTTATCCAAAGAGCTATTCAGTGATCTTACTTAAGGAAGACACACACCTAAATGATCAGCAGTTCAAAACTGGCCAAGTAAAAGATTTCATACTAAAACAGGTTAGGTAATTACTTTGGGCAAAGTAAAAAATAACAACAAACCCTCAACCTCTACTGGCAAAAACACAGTAGAGCCTACATTTTCTAGATCTTATCACTATGGAAATAATTCACTTAGAGTGGCTTAAGTCCACTTCAGCTGTAACTGAAAGCACCTAGATGAGAGTGGGAGTCCACGTGCAAACTGTAAGCACAACAGATACGCTTTTGTAGTTGATTAGCTTGACTGCTTTGATGGCTTGTCTACACCCTGGAATGAAACCTGGTGTGGTGACCCCTCTCCTCCCCTACTAGGCACCTACGGCACAAAATCTATCTTGTCCTGGAGTTTTTCCTCAGCTGAAGCAACTTAACATCCATTCATCCTACCAACTACTCTAGTGAATAAACTATACCTCACTCTTGCAGTAACGTTACCTTCTAATTAAATATTAAATAATAGTATTAGAAATAAAATTATAAATGGAAAAATAGTTATTGCATCAGAAACATGATCTTGGAGTCTACAGATGCTAAAATCAAGAAAGACTGTATATCAGGGATATCAGCTACTTACAATGAAAAAAATGCAGCTTGTGAACAAAATTGTTACTGCAGTTCAAGAGTAATAAACCACAATACATATTTGATAGCAAAAAAAAAAAAAAAAAAAATAATAAGTTTAAGAAATAATCAGCTCTTCAAGGGCTATTTGCTTGAATTAATTTACCCTCATTTTATCCATCCAAGAGCAGGCCTGGAAACAATAATCCAAACTTGTTAGGTGGGTTCTTCTTCCAGCTCAACTTCGCAGTGGCATGACTGACAGATAATTTTACTGTTCTGTTTAAAGCCTCACAGACTCATGATAAGGATCTCTAGGATCAACTTTTCTTCCTGCCAGAAAACTGTAATCAACTCTTATTTCACACCACTCTGGAAGAAAAATGAGACCACTAAAGTCTAAAATTTGTATCAAGTGTACAACACTGCTTGTTGTTAGAGTGCTGCTTTCCAGAGAACTCTGATCTTATCAGAATAGGAAACACACGTTTGCATTCTCAAACTAGCATTTACCTTGAAAAAGTGATGTTCTCAATTGCATTTAAAATGTTGCAATGTACTATCAAACTGTATGTGTAGCGTTTCAGTATGGACAGAAATAGTTTGCATCTTTTCACCACTTCAATAACAGCTGAAGCCAGAGAAATTTCACACTCATACCAAAAGCAAAACTAGAGCAAGCCAAAAGTCATCTGAGCAGCATGTTGTACCTCTGACTGCACTGCAGGACTCCCTTGAGCATGCCCATACTATTATAAACACTCTACCTCACATCAGCAGTGACATACCTGCTGAGTTCTGGCAATATTATACAACGTTTTGCCCAGTCCTCCTAATCTATTCCAGTCTCTCTTAAAGGGGTAAAGAAAATGCCCTAAATTCAGTGAAGCGGCTAAGACTGGGGAACAGATCTCATGTGTGATTTACAGAAAAGATACAACAGCTCTTAGAGAAAAAGGTGCTGGGGTGTCCCCTGCGTAGCAGATCCAGTTCATTTTGTGAAATACAAGAAAGGGGGGAAAGAAGATGCTACCTCAGCTTGTAAGAAAGCAAGCTTGACGAGCTCTCTGAGTGTTCATCTTCAAAGCACTCTTCCCTTCCTTCATATGTAAACTGGTTATATGGCAAATACAGAGGTGTAGACTTAGCTGATGGAGACTGTGAGGCCTCTGTCTGGGATGTAGAAGGACCCGGCTGCTGATTTTCATGCATTTTCACATCGCTGTGGTCTGTCACTTTGGATAAGATCCTATCAATGGTTTTGTAGTAAGGCCAGTCAGGTGCAACAGTCTCACTGTCAGTCATGCATTTTAATTTCCTGTAAAAAAAAGGCATGCAACATTAAAGCTTGTTTTCCTATTAAAGTACTTTTCATACAGATCTATCTATCTCAAAACATTTGTTCTGGTCACATTTAGGAGTCAAACTGAATGCTTCTAATGAGAATAAATTTCGACACATCTTTTAATCTCCAATGAAGCCTGTCATTTTCCTTTCCTAGATCTACCTGTGACTAAAAGGTGCACGTAAACACTAAATGAAATAAAATACAAATAAAGAACATTATAACCTCAAATAGAACCAGTACTATGTTGGTTGTAGAGTAGTTTTTCTTCCCCTCACAGAGTGCCAGACTAACCAAACTGACAGCAGTCCCCAACACCTAGAGTAGGCAACACACCACAGCCTCTACCAAACTATGGGCAGCCCTGTACTTGCATGCTTCACAGAATGAGTAGTTATTTTCCATTATGAACACCAGTGGCTATAAAAGTAATTCATGTCTTTCTTAAATCTTTTTCCTAATATTGCCAGAAGCTCTGAATTGCCCAGGTTAAAAAGATAAATAAATTTTGAAAATTAAAAAAAATAAATAAATAAATAAATCACACACCACCTAATAAACAAACCCAGTGAAAACAGTTAATAGTGCATTATAAACTGCATGCACAAAAACACTACAGATTATCAACCATCATCTTATCTTTCATATGCATCTTATTGTGAGATCTGTTGCTCAGCCCTAACACAAAGTTCACAGCTATCTCACTTGCTACCCATTGTTATTTCTTTTACTGAGAAATCTAAAAGTGAGGTGTGTAGATAAACTATACATCTTAAAGAAACTCCAGCACCCAGCTGGAGTCCCAAACTTTCTTGTCATTTTCCTGTTCCAGTTGGGAACTTGTTCCTCTAAATCAAAAAGCAGCAAGGGAACACAACAGGAAAGGCAAGATCAATGACCAATGCCCCATTTTCATAAACCAGATTCCATTCAAATTAACACAAAGCTGAACCAAATTTGATTCTCCCAGCTAGAAGACATTTCCATTTGCAGAAAAAAAGGATAAAAACTATTCCTGGACAAGTGGCCCACCCCCTTTTCTTGAAGGCTGTCAGGTTTTTCCTCCTCTGAATCTCTCCTGCCTACACCAGTCCTGCAAAGGGTAGAATTAAATAACTTGTAAACACAATTACAATGGTGCCAAACTTAAAAGTGAGAACTTGAAGTTCTTCCTTTTAAACAGCTCTCAGCCTAGGGTAAGGGGATATCCAACAGCGAGGAAAGAAGGCAGAAAGATTTGCTTAGACTTTAAAGCCATTTAAGGATTCTTCTTTTTTTGCAAGGTCTGATGAGCTTTTCCAGCTCTTTAGGAATGCACATCATAGTCTCACATAGCAAACCCTCCATAGCCCATCCATATTTTTTATGCCCTCTATGCATTCAAAATTGTAATTCCATACAGGTTTCACAACCTGCTGCTGCAACCTTAAAGCCAGAGAATATCTAGCATGACCTACCAATACACACATATCCATCAAGGACAGATAGAAATAGCTAAATGCAGGCTGACAGCAACACAATCACAGAATCCTAGAATGGTTCAGGTTGGACGGGACCTTAAGGATCATCTAGTTCCAATCGCCCTGCATGGGCAGGGACACCTCCCACTAGACCAGGTTGCTCAAAGTGCCATATCCAACCTGGTCTTGAACTCTTCCAGGGAGGGGGCATCCACAACTTCCCTGGGCAACCTGTTCCAGCATCACTTGATATTAATTTTAGTTGGATTATTTAGGCTATTATACATGAAACCTGTATCAACTAAACCACTATAAGCTGCCAGCCAAGTCTGCATTTCACATCTGTTTGCCTATGTTGAAGTCCCCAATATATTCAAGCAATGGGGTTTAAAACATTACCATCCTCAGCTGCTCATTGCCCTGCATTCACCATGGACAGTCAGACCATGGGCAAGACAACAAAAAGCCATGTGTGAGCACATCCCAAACATGCCAGTGCCCAGTTCCACAGCTCTACTAAGATTTGATGGGACATGGAACAAAAATAAGGACTACCATCCATTTGGAGTATAACATCCCAAAGTGGATACATGGATATTCTTGGAGACTGTGTCTAAAGGGTTTCTGCTGTCAAGCTGGACAACTGACATCACTCACTCTACCCTCATTCACAAGACATAGTCATTCATTCAAAGAAAGCAAGTGGGTCAGTCAGATATGATGAACTCTTAGTAAATCCGTTCTGGCTATTTCCAGTCACCATTTTCTCCTTTATGTGACTGGAAATTGCTTCCAAGATGGCTTCCTCTGGGATCTTCCTAGGAGTCGAAGGGAAAATGATCAACTATTAGTTCTTGTCTTTTATGCTGATGGGTTCAACAGTGGCTTTTCTTGAGTCCTCAGGGACCTCCCTCAATCTTCACAAACTTACAGATGTGATTCCTGACTCAGTTATTTTCTCCTACTGGTATTTCATCTAATCCTGCTCCAGGCACAACAGACTGAGGCACCTGGGCAATGAAGAGTGAGATAAAGAAAGGTGCCAAGTATCCTCAGCCTTATTACTATCATCTGCTTTCAGTAAATCACCCACCCCTGGATGTGATTTTCAGGGCAACCCTCAGTATCAATACAGGCTGGGGGATGAGTGGATTGAGAACAGCCCTGAGGAGAAGGAGTTAGGGGTGCTGGTGGATGAGGAGCTCAACATGGGCCAGCAATGTGCACTTGCAGCCTGGAAAGCCAATCGTGAGCTGCATCAAAAGCAGTATGGCCAGCAGGCTGAAGGAGGTAACTGCCCCTCTGCTCTGGTGAGACCCCACCTGCCCCACTGTTCAGTTCTGGGGCCCCCAACGCAAGAAAGACATGGAGCTGCTGGAGTAAGTCCAGAGGAGGCCATGAAGATGATCAGAGGGTTGGAGCAGGTCTCCTATGAAGACAGGCTGAGAAAGATGGGGTTGTTCAGCCTAGAGAAGAGAAGGCTCTAAGCAAACATTATAGTGGCCTTGCAGTGCCTGAAGGGGCTACAGGAAGACTGGGGAAGGGCTTTTTACAAAGGCACATAGGGATAGCATGAGGGGCAGTGGTTTTAAGCTAAAAGAGGGTACATTTAGGTTAAACATTAGGAAGAAATTCTTCAGTGTAGAAGTGGTGAGACACTGGCATAGGTTGCTCAGAGAGGTGGAAGATTCCCCATCCCTGGAAACATTCAAAATCAGATTTGATGGGGCTCTGAGCAACCTGGTCTAGTTGAAGACATCCCTGCATATTGCTGCGGGTTGGACTAGATAATCTCTAGAAGTCTTTTCCGAGCCAAACCATTTTATGTTTCTACAGAAAGTTTTCAGGAGTAGGTGTTCTGCCCAAGTAGGTCAGTACCTTGGTTTTTTATGTTTGAGCTTAGCTGTATAGCCAGACTCCATTTTTTTCACAAAACTGTGAAGGTTTTGAAGGAAGAGCTGTTGTTTATTTATCTGCTCACACAACGGTAGAGTTGAAGCTGTATAAAACCAGGTATTTCCCTGGCTCTGAATGCATTGAATGGGTACTAATTCTTCCACTTCTGACTCCGTGCCATAGCTCTGGGCTGAAAAAAGGGATCACAAACAAGAGGTAGGCAAGAGAACTTCATTGGCTTAAAAGCAGCACCAGTGGCAACCATCTACCTGTATGGAGTCTGGCTCATACATAAAGGAAAAAGGATGAAATTGATGGAGAGATGAGAAGATAAGGGGAAGGGAGTGTCAGCCCTCTGGAAAACAAACAGGAACACTGCAGGTGGAGGCAAAAAGGCAGAACATTTGCTGGAATAGTGGTGATGGTGTAGCTTTCTGGTAAAACAAACCAAATAGGTGATTTGGTTATATTAATATCAAGTTTTAGGATTTACTGATTTTCAGATATTTTTTCCTACAACTGCTGGAAGCCCAGAAAACCAAGTGAGACAGCTGTGAAGTTTTGCCTGTATGAAAGTAAGCATAACCCTGCCAGAACTGAAGTCTAAAGCAAAGATGAATTTACTGCTCTAAGTCAGTCATTACTGCAACTCAACACAGCAGGTCTCAGTTGCATCCAAAATGAAAAGCTGGGGGTTTGTTCTTCTTCTTCCTATGTAGTTTCTGTTTTAATGAAAAATGTAGAAGTTAAAAGGAAACGAGGCAATAGCAAGGCTGGGATGCAATAGTCCAGAAATGAGAGAGGAAGACGAGCCAAGCGTTCAACACTGAAAACACACACTTGGCATATCCCTGCCTGAGTGAGCAAGCCAGGCAGAAAGATTAGGTAAGAAACAGGGGTAAGTAAGAAAGTCAGCAGAGCTTGCAAAATAAATTCACGCTTGGTTTATCTCAACTTGTTGCTGCTTCATGAAGCTCTATTAAAACCCAGCTGAGAGGAGAGGCGACCAAGAACTCTCTTCCGGAAACACAGGGATCAAAGCCAGGTTTTGAGTGGACAGACATCTGAAGTATGAAAAACACTGTCAACCCAGTCAGCTCGAAAGGTGGTCACTTGTCTTATTGCAGAGAAGTGAATAAATTAATGGGCGTTGAGATCCTACTGCCAAAATGCTCCACTGAATGGCCTGAGACACCAGTTGAGTAATTTCTGCTGCCATTGACCTTTCCTCAGACTTTATTCTCTCTGCCTATTAATCTACCTTCTAAAATAAAATCATTACATTATTATGTTCTGGAGAGATTTTTTAAATCATTATTCAGCCAGTAAAAAGCAAGCAATCTATAACATGGGGATGGGAGCTTCCCTCTTTTTCTCAAAATACTACTGCTTTTTTATTATTATTAGTGTGCTTGATATTAGTGCTTGCCTTAAGGAATGGATACAAGATCCACCTCTTGGGGTTTTTGAGAAAAGCTTTCAAAATACATAATAAATAGCAACTGTTCATGAACCAATCAATGGTGAGAAAAAGATGTATGAATTTACAGTACTAAGTTGTGCATCTGCTCCAAGTTATTGAAATTAAAAAGAAATCTGGTAAAATATTCAAATTCAAGTTTTCACAGTAATTTGGTTGCACTTACACTTTATCATTTGCTGTAGCAGAGGTCAAATCTTCCAGTTGCTTAGTGTTATAGGGTATAGCAACAGATTACACAAGCAACATTGTTTAATTGCTATCATGTACACATGAAAATAAAAAAATTAGACTAATCTTTTATTCAAATCATGAGAGTGATTCAAATTTACCAATCATTAACATTAATTGACTGTGATTCAAACCAAAAAGCAACAGCTGCATCCTGTTTCCTAGGCTCTGGGGAGGGTGATGTTTTTTGAAAATAATACATTTGCATTCACACAGTTCTTATTTTTAAACATCAGAAGGAATCAGTCAAAACTATGGACCATTATGTAAGCTTTACAAACCCTGCTTCCTTTTCATAAGCCAGTGTGTATTCAGTCAGTGGAAATATTATAACAGCAGATACAGCGCACTGTTACAAAATTAACATCAGCGTACTAGCAGTGACAGGACAGTGCTTGCTTTTAGAAGGAATCATTATAGGTTTATATGCTGAATGCCCACAGTAGCCCACATCACAGAAAGAATTCAGCATGTACTCTGAGTGATGCTCAACTGCAGAAGCTGGCATGGTAATCTCAGCAAAACTTTTGATGACCAGCACATCAGAAAGCTCAACTTGGGATTCCAGCAGCCTTGACTCAGCCCTTCCTCCTTCCAAGGCAGATAAAAGAGAGGCTCACGCAGCTCACCCCACAGGTGTCTTTAAAACTGAACATTAAAAACCCAGTGGCTGATCTATCCACAGCTGATATTTCAGATTCTACTGCAACTCCTATTAACAGAGTTTTACTGAAGTACACCTGCAGAAAAACTTTCCTTCCACCTATTGTGCTGGGCAGAATTTTCCACCGAGCTAATTTCCACAGTGAATGAAATGGTCCTTTAATATACTGAGACTGCAGTAAGAATTACTTCAGGTCATGGTATATTTTTCCCTGAACAGTTTCCTCCAAATGCACTTAGAGTACACTAATGCAGAGGAATACAGGAACTGCTCCCAGACCAGCCCATTGTCTTGCTGCCTCCCTTTTGGTGAAGGTCAGTGCAACTTGCTTTTTAGGAATCGAGTCTGGGGGAGACATCCACCTATGAAGACACATGGTGACTTTTCCATCAACAGCTACTAATGTCCTGAAACCCGTTATCTTTATAACTCTCTCTAATTTGAAGACAAACAATGTCTCTATTTTTATTTAATAAATCTAATCTTTAGTTAAAAAAATAACAATAAAGCAACCTACTGCTCTCTTGGTATCAATGATTTTCAGTGGCAACGAGTTCCACATGCTTATTATGCAGTGTAATACACTTTTATATAACTTTAACTAGTTTTACATTTCTTGCCTTGCAATTCCAATAAATAACTTCTTGTATTACAGCAAAATAAGTATCTGCTTTATATTCTGGAAAACAGTACTGTATATTTTTATGCACCTCTCAAACTCCTTTATATTTCTTTGCTTCTTTCCAAGTAAGTCACAAACTTTTTCATTTCTCTTCACAAGAAAGGAGAAGGCTTTCCACATCTCAGCCTAATTGTGTCTTCTAAACATCTCATTCTCTTGTCACCTCACTGGGATATAGGGCAGGCAGAAATAAACACAAGAATCCAAGGGGGAAAAAATTACATAAACCAGATGTATGTAATGGCATTTTAACATCTGAATAATTTTTTCACTTCAGATGTGGAGGAATGGGATACCATCAGCCTGTAATTGCTTTTGTGTTTGATACTCACATATGCTGAACTAACTTTATGTGGCAACACAAAATCCCATTTATGGTTCAAATGTACCCAGAGGAGTGAATACTTGGGCTGTGAGCCCATACTGAGCACTGTGCACATAGCTGCATTAGCTGTAGCCACTGCAATAATTACTGGCTAAGAAACACTCCTCCCCTACCTGTGTGTATGTTTGTCTGACTGACTCCTGCACAAGCAATGGCTTTCACTCACCAAAATAAGCAAAATCGTATTTACAAAACTGCATCTTAAAATTATATGGGATCCGCAGACTGGAAAGCACCATTATAAATGTGCCCACTGCTTTCTATTTTACATCCTTTCATGTTTCAGATCTTCTAATATCTGTTTTGAGAGTTGTCCCAAGATAAGACACGCCACTTCTAACACTTCCTTAAAAGGACTAGTAGAAATACTCAAGTACTGCTTTTTCTTTTATTATATATATATATATATATACACACATACACATACATATGCATAGCAATTTGTAGGAATTTTATTCCTATAGAATTTTCCTACAGAGATTTCATTTCCCTTTATGAAACTGTGGCACATGGGTAATACTATTATCTGATTAAACATTCCAATCCAATTAATTTTTATCAAACTAAGGCTACAGAGCACAGCACTGTAAACAGATGCCTAAAAAGCTAAAGGGTCCTGAAGTGGTGAGAAGAAGTAACTGTCTGGGTGCAGAACAACCCCCTCACTCCTGCCGCTGGTGCTCGGTTGTCCCACATCATGCTTACTAACCCTACATAATCATTACAAACCATTATCTCAAACACAGAGCATTTGCCCACTCTCAGGGTCTTCTTTTTCAGCGCAGTGATGACACCCCGAAATCCAGCCAGATAAAGCATCTTCCTCAAGTATCCTCCAGGCACCAAAACATGGATTAAAACTCGGCTGCCTCACTGCAAAGCCAGCAGTTGGTGGCAGCTCACATCATTTACAGCTTCATCACACTTCCTACCCTCACACACCAACAAAAAGTACCCAGAAAACTAAAAACCGTAAGCCACAGCTTTTGTTTGTCCCTGTTCTCTCTATCAGCTTGCCCTGAAGGCAAAGAACACAGGCGTGCTTTGGGTTTGGAAGATACATTTCACATTCTAGAGTACAAAATGAAACAGCACCGTGACTGTGCAAGGCAGCTTCTAACTCTCCTAAATTAGCATCTTAATCAATAAGCAGGGAGCTGCAATGTACTGCAAAATAGAACAGCAGCATGAGAACATGCAGCAGAAACATTCTTATAAGTTCACAGAAATAGAAGAATATATTTAAGTGCTGCGTTTCACACACACACAGAGTGTATGTACCTGAGAGATTTCATTGCTTCCCCTCCCCCAGTGCAACTTTAAAGTAAAAACATTAATTGGAAAAAAACTGAGGCTGTCGGATCGATGCAACACTGAAAATGTAGAACAAAGGCTGACAGAAATAACCCGTTCCACTTGGCAATTACGGCACTTAAATACCGTGCAGTGCTGCTAGACACCTGTAAAATCTCGGTGCCGCTGAGACGTCTTTCGCAGCAGGGAGGACTGCAGAATTAGCAGACTAAGCAAAGGCCTGGGAGTCAGCAACTCCCGACTTCTAAATCTGCATCCGAGTGTGAACTGCCGGGAGATGCTGGGCAAAAAAACTGTCTTACTTCCAGGCTCTCTCGTCTACAGTCTGGCTGAAGGAAATTGCAAGGCTTGCAGCAGCACTGGCACAACGTTTTGGAGACATTAGCATTTACTACAAAGCACCAAGTTTCATATTAAAAGGAAATTATATAAAGATTATGCTTCTGGATCATACAAATGTAGGAGGACATTCAAAGTTAAGGGGTTTACAGGATTTTCCCTAGTTTTCTATTTCATGAGTAGTAGTCTCTACACTAAATACAGTGAGGGTGCCTTACAGAGAAGGGAGCAGTTTTAACATGGTTGCCTGCTGTAATAACCTTTTTTATTATTAATACAAGCTTTGAGGAGAGATTAAATAAAAGAGTCACATATTTGATTTTCTTGCATTACAAGCACATAGCTAAATCACCACTCAGGATTTCCAGTATGAGGCAGTTTTTGCCTCACAGAGATAAGAATTAAAAAAAATAAAATCATCTATATATGCAAATATTTCTGTTAAGTTCTAATTTATTTTTTTTTCCCTGCAAACAACAAATGCACAAACGCCTCACATTTTCTTAAGCCAACTTCCCCTCCTGACTGACACTGCCTGCTCTTTATCATCCCCTTGTAGCCACCTACACCCTCCCCCCGACTCCTTTGGAGCATATTGACGGTGCACATCGATTGATTCCCACTCTGCAGATACAACAGTTCTTTCGCTGCTGCTTCTGCTTATAATTATAGCAATGTGTGTCACTCAGTAATAAGACATTCAATTATTCTTGGCCCCGTGAAGTGTAACCCTTCAACTCACAAAACCAAAATCTAGGAGCTTCAGCCCCCTACCCCCCCAACACCCTCC
>NW_009953655.1:3975846-4008423 GCF_000747805.2 Chaetura pelagica | reverse complement strand
GCCCACTCTCAGGGTCTTCTTTTTCAGCGCAGTGATGACACCCCGAAATCCAGCCAGATAAAGCATCTTCCTCAAGTATCCTCCAGGCACCAAAACATGGATTAAAACTCAGCTGCCTCACTGCAAAGCCAGCAGTTGGTGGCAGCTCACATCATTTACAGCTTCATCACACTTCCTACCCTCACACACCAACAAAAAGTACCCAGAAAACTAAAAACCGTAAGCCACAGCTTTTGTTTGTCCCTGTTCTCTCTATCAGCTTGCCCTGAAGGCAAAGAACACAGGCGTGCTTTGGGTTTGGAAGATACATTTCACATTCTAGAGTACAAAATGAAACAGCACCGTGACTGTGCAAGGCAGCTTCTAACTCTCCTAAATTAGCATCTTAATCAATAAGCAGGGAGCTGCAATGTACTGCAAAATAGAACAGCAGCATGAGAACATGCAGCAGAAACATTCTTATAAGTTCACAGAAATAGAAGAATATATTTAAGTGCTGCGTTTCACACACACACAGAGTGTATGTACCTGAGAGATTTCATTGCTTCCCCTCCCCCAGTGCAACTTTAAAGTAAAAACATTAATTGGAAAAAAACTGAGGCTGTCGGATCGATGCAACACTGAAAATGTAGAACAAAGGCTGACAGAAATAACCCGTTCCACTTGGCAATTACGGCACTTAAATACCGTGCAGTGCTGCTAGACACCTGTAAAATCTCGGTGCCGCTGAGACGTCTTTCGCAGCAGGGAGGACTGCAGAATTAGCAGACTAAGCAAAGGCCTGGGAGTCAGCAACTCCCGACTTCTAAATCTGCATCCGAGTGTGAACTGCCGGGAGATGCTGGGCAAAAAAACTGTCTTACTTCCAGGCTCTCTCGTCTACAGTCTGGCTGAAGGAAATTGCAAGGCTTGCAGCAGCACTGGCACAACGTTTTGGAGACATTAGCATTTACTACAAAGCACCAAGTTTCATATTAAAAGGAAATTATATAAAGATTATGCTTCTGGATCATACAAATGTAGGAGGACATTCAAAGTTAAGGGGTTTACAGGATTTTCCCTAGTTTTCTATTTCATGAGTAGTAGTCTCTACACTAAATACAGTGAGGGTGCCTTACAGAGAAGGGAGCAGTTTTAACATGGTTGCCTGCTGTAATAACCTTTTTTATTATTAATACAAGCTTTGAGGAGAGATTAAATAAAAGAGTCACATATTTGATTTTCTTGCATTACAAGCACATAGCTAAATCACCACTCAGGATTTCCAGTATGAGGCAGTTTTTGCCTCACAGAGATAAGAATTAAAAAAAATAAAATCATCTATATATGCAAATATTTCTGTTAAGTTCTAATTTATTTTTTTTTCCCTGCAAACAACAAATGCACAAACGCCTCACATTTTCTTAAGCCAACTTCCCCTCCTGACTGACACTGCCTGCTCTTTATCATCCCCTTGTAGCCACCTACACCCTCCCCCCGACTCCTTTGGAGCATATTGACGGTGCACATCGATTGATTCCCACTCTGCAGATACAACAGTTCTTTCGCTGCTGCTTCTGCTTATAATTATAGCAATGTGTGTCACTCAGTAATAAGACATTCAATTATTCTTGGCCCCGTGAAGTGTAACCCTTCAACTCACAAAACCAAAATCTAGGAGCTTCAGCCCCCTACCCCCCCAACACCCTCCCCCCCAGCCCCCCCCAAACATTATCCTGTTGTGGTTTTTTCCTTAAACTTTGCCTTGCAATACAGATTCTCACTGGCCACTTGGAACTGCAGGAGTTTCCCTGCAAGGAGCTGCTGCCAAGCTAACACAATCAGTCCCCTCAGCAAAAGAGGGGGGAGAAAAAAAATAAATCTCCTTTCCCACTAAACAAATTTCCATCCCTCAGCACCGTAACAATGCTAGCTAATTATAAAGAAACAAAGTTGTCCCAGAGTTTGACACGAAATGGGGGGGGGGAAATTAACAATGACGTAACAGCACTGGCAAGAGAGAATTTTAAAAGCGATATGAACAATCTTCAATCTTTTATCGACAGATTTCCTCTAGGAGACTTCTTTCTGAAAGGCAAAAATCACTGCGTTGTCCCTGCTAAAATCTCTTAAAATAAAAAAGAATTAACTGAAGCTTACCTGTACTGGAATGTCATATTTGTAATTTTTATCTTTATTTCCTCTCCGTGGCGAATTTCTCCAGTCATTTCAAAGAGTTTGTTAGCCATTTTCTCATAAACTTTGGCATTCCTTTTAGTTTGTTTCAGCTCATCAAAAAATTCTTCCCAAACCAGCATTAAACCTCTCATTTCTGCATCAGTCCAGTTTCTGGCCCTCCTGTGTTTTTCAGTCTGAGAAGAGACAATGTAACTGGGAATTTCTGCTGCAGCCATTGCTGACTGACCTAAAAGGGTTTTAAAAGAGGACACTTAATATAGATTGAGTTTTTAGTTTAGGTTTTTTGTAGTGCAAGACATGCATATGTAGATAAAGAATTTGAATGACAACAGAACATATGAAACCTTTTTGCAACAGCTTGAAGCTTGAGTGCACAAAATGGGGCCTACATCTGACAGGCAGGAATTTAGTTAAAAGCTTTTAAACAGAGAAACGTCATTTTGATGTCACGTTTCCATAGCAACAGAGCAACTGCATAAGCTACAACAACAAAAACCTTTTAACTGAAAGCCAAAGAATCAGGACAAAGTTGACAGGCCATCAATATTAAAGCTTTTAAACACTTTAGGTTTAACAAAAAAAAAAAAGATCTATGCAGCCTTTGAGAAGCTACTTTTAAGTTTCTACTTCTTTTTTAGCTTTCCCTTACCTTTTAGGCAGACAATCTGCTAGCAGGGGGTCATGGTCGCCTGAACGAGCTTTTAAGTTGCGCCTTGACAGACTCTCTAGGAGGCTGCAAGGACTGAGGCCACGTACACACACACACACACACAAAAAAAGCTCTTTTTTGCAAAGATATTCTGCAAAAAGCTTCAGCCAGCTTTAAGAAAACTATACATCTCTAAGCTAATAAATGTTTAAGCAGGCAGGCTCATTAAAAAGGAGCCTGAATTTCGGTTTAAGAACATGCACAAAACAGTATTTAAGTGTTTAAATATAGAGAGAAATGGATATACAATTTCAATATAAAGCCACTTTTCTTTTTTTCCCCGAGATGTTTTGCTGCTGATAAGCACACACTGCAGTCCTGTCAGTATGAATTTGCCTTTGTAGGTATGTATTACTGTGTGTGTATTTTGTATTCCTAGTCATTTCGGTGCTATTTATGCAGCCTGTGTTCTGCCTTAGGACTGCAGCAGAAGCATTTCACCTGCTTTATGGGGAACCTAAAAGGATTATTCAACGGGTTAAAAAAAAAAAAGGCTGTGAGATGCTTAGAACTGTGAATAAATTGCTTTGCTGTAAAACAAGCATTTCGAGCTGGTTTCTATACAGGGCTAAATTCTGCCAGCAGTCGTACCAGCACCGCTTATTCATCGCATGAACCCCTGTGCAAGACCAGCAGTGGGCCAGATCCTGCCCTGCTCACACTCCTGCCATCTGCTCACACTCTTCCACGAAACAGTGAGGTGCAGCAACTGCATTCATCCAAGCAGCACGGCCAGCTAAGGAGAAAGATATTAATGTCCTACAGTCCCAATATAACCGTGTTATGTAAAATATAAATAAATAAACCACGGACCTTTCTTCTTATTTTCTGATTCAGCCTATAAGAGCAATAACGACCTCACTGCAGGGCACTTCCTGAAGATTAATGACAGGCAGGGGTTAATGGCCTGAGGCTCACCCAGCCAGTCGTTAATCCCCAGGAAATGTTCTCTGCCTCAATCCTTAATGCTTAAGTATCCTATAAATTGTAAGTCTTCTCATAACCACATCCTTGATCTTAACAATAGTTTAAAAATCCTCAGCTTGGTTTGCATTCTGGGGATGGCAAAGAGAGCACATCATGTTCCTGAAAGGTACACTAGTAAAATTTGCAGTGGTGTTGTCTTCTTTCTGTTTTATTTATTCTATTGTTTATTACAAAAGACACAACAGCACACCACAGAATAAGGGGGATGGGGAGGAATCATATCCTGTACATTCACAGGGACTTCCACTGCTCCAACCCTGAACATGTCTTCAGAAACACCTGCTGAGTCACTGGCTTCCTCAAAAAAGAAAACCTTCTCTTGCTTTACCTATGATAAGTGACTAAGCCAAAGAAGGAAGATGCAATTTCCTGATACATACAAATTTAAAAAAAAAAAAAAAAAAAAAAGGAAAAGATCCTCTAGCTTCCAAGTAACTACTTTTAACTACTCATGTGACAGCCTAGCTACTATTACCTTTTAAAATGTGTAAATAGCAGCATATGTTGTGATGATGATCTTGCATGGTTTGTCTCTTGGGTGGCCAGCTGGGAGACATCACATGATCGGGGACAGATGGTGGTCAGAAGAGGATCAGCTGGTGACACGTTCATTTTATTAATTTATTGTTTTGTTTTGAAATTCCCATCACTTAACCTTGGGCTCCAAGTAGCTAAATTAATAAAACCAGGACAAATTTAAGGAAGCAATACAGTGTCTGAGAGAGAAACCCCACTAGTCTCTCTCGTCACAGTGCTGAGTCTGATGTGGGACCCATGCACACTACTGCAAAGCCAGCCTTGCTATGCAGCCTTTAATCATCTATTAGAGGCTTGTTTTTCCCCTCCAGAGTTCAACCCACCTAGACTCTGGAAATGCTGATTAATGCCACCAAAACCTACAGTGTGATAAATACACTGTAAAAACCACAAAGATGGTTTCTACTTTCAAGGTTTTTTCATCCTGTTTCAAGCACAACCGGGACAGGGTGGGAGAGAACCTGTCCAGCTGCAAGAAGTCCTTTCTGGTGATGGTCCACAACCATTCCTTCCCCTTCCTATCCACACATGCCTGGCACATGTGCGGCTGCTCCTTGTGCTCCGCACCGTCTCCTGGGGCCGTGCCCAGCCCCCAGCCCCAAACCCGGGACCCCTGTGGGGTGTGGGGGGGTTGTTTCCCAGTACAATTCACATCTCTCAGCTTTCTGATGCGCTGTTTCCCATTAGTGTAATTGACAGATTGATATAGTGTTATTTAACATCTGTTAAATAAAAGAAATGCCATCTAGTAATACCTCCCTTATTCCCCTGCCCTCAGCACCAGAAGGGAATTGAAGTTTTCAGGACTTGGGGTTTATCCCCTCCTCTGAGAAAGCTGCTGACATTAATTATGGAGTCTCCACATATCTCCACGGCCTCACTGAAGCACACACACTACGTGTGACTTGCTACATGGAGCTGAAAGCAAAGAAAGGTTTTTTACCCTCAAATAATCCCTGCAGTCCTCACTAGGACCAGGGGCAGGCAAAAAAGCACCTCTCCAGGCCCTGCTGCTGCTGCTCCATGGATCTGCTCAGGCTCTGGGAGTTGCTAACACCTCATCCTGGCCCTGAGTCAGGAAGAACAGCTAAACCAGGACCTTCGGTGGAAGATCAGCCCCATGACAGCAGCAGAGCTGTCCCTGCCAGGACCAGGGCATTCAGAGGAGATGCTCCATTAATGCTTGGCTGCTTCTTGCCCCTGCAGACAAGGCTTGTCATCCATCTCATAGAATTACAGAATCCTAAAATGGTTTGGGTTGGAAGGGACCTTAAAGACCATCTAGTTCCAGCCCCCCTGCATGGGCAGGGACACCTCCCACTACGTCAGGTTCCTCAGAGCCCCATCCAACCTGGCCTTGAACACTTCCAGGGAGGGGGCAGCCACAACCTCCCTTGGCAACCTGTTCCAGTGTCTCACCAACCTCACAGGGAAGAATTTCCTCCTAATGTCTAACCTAAATTTCCCCTCTTCCAGTTTTGATCCATTACCTCTTTCCTCTCACTACACACTCTGGTAAAAAGCCCCTCCCCAGCTTTCCCATAGTCCCTTCAGGCTCTGGAAGGCTGCTATGAGGTCTCCCCAGAGCCTTCTCCTCTCCAGACCAAACAACCCCAACTCTCCCAGCCTGTCCTCATAGCAGAGGTGCTCCAGCCCTCTGATCACCTCCATGTCCCTCTTCTGGACTTGCTCCAACAGCTCCCTGTCCTTCTTGCTTTGGGGGCCCTAGAACTGGACACTGCAGGTGTCACCAGAGTGGAGTAGAGGGGCAGAATTACCTTCCTTGAACTACTGGCCACGCTTTTGATTCAGCCCAGGACACAGCTGGCTTTCTAGGCTGCAAGACCACACTGCCAGCCCACGTTGAGCTTCTCATCCAACAACACCCTCAAGTTCTCCGGGCTGCTCTCAGTCCATTCTTCACCCAAGATCTCAAGACTGGCTTGTCACCAAACCCAGAATAACTGCTGGCATAAAGAGCTGCACCTCTGCCAGACCCAAGGCACTGACGCACCTGGCACTGACATCACACACTGTGCTCTGATGTCTCTGCTGATGGTAGAATCCTCCAGCATCAGCCTCCTCCAGACTGAGGACCAGCCTGGTACCAAGTGCCTCACAAACAACTGAAGCTGTTACCATTCTCCTGTAAAATGACATTACTTTTTCTTGGAAACTACTGAAATACATAATGGATCCTCTGAGGACACCCTTGTAGATTACCTCTGTCTGTCAGAGAAAGCAGTTCTTCTGCTCCACTCTCCTGCTAATCCCAGTCCCTCCTCTGATGAGCACTGCAGTGACAATCTAGAATATATTCCTATGAACCCTGATCTCAGTGGTCTCACTCATGCCCTTCCTTCCAATGCACGCCTGCTCCTAACAGCTTAGAGGAACATTAAGCTAATGATCCTCTCACAAATCTGTTAATGTGAACTGTCTAAACATCCTACCTTCTTTTTGCAATCATTGTGTATCAGCTTGAATAATAGCTCTCACAGCTGTTCCACCTTTCATGGTGATCACTAGAGATAACAAACCCCAAACAAGGTGGGAGGGTTTCCAATCTGCAGATGTGGATCTAATGAAGTTTGCCTACAGAGGCTTCATCACATCATTCAGGCAACTCCATTAATCCTAACAAAGCTGCCGACTGTACTTCAAGTGATCTGTGCTAACCGACTGCACATGCAGCCTCCAGCCTTGCGAGTGTGGGCTAACACATGCCAAATAAAACTTCCTTCACCCAAGTTTTAGGGAAAGGGGTTTTCCCTTGCATTTGCAGGGAGATAACGGCCCCAGCTAGTCAATTACCATCTCTCCAGCCACAAGCTGTAAGCCATTAAACTGATTACAGAAGGGCATGTCTGATCCTGCTGGTGGGAATTGTGGTAGGAGAAGTTGGGCAGCATCTCATTTCACAAATTAGAGTTTACTACATCAGGACACAATACATTTCTGCAGTTTCTCCTAAATATACTTGTTTCTGAAACCTACGTGGGCAGCTGCAGGAGATCCTCAACTCATCCCATACCCACCACTTTGAGGACAAAGCCAGTAACATACGCCCTGGGCCTGCAGAAGGATTTCAGGCCAACAGGAAAGCATCTGACCTCCAAACCCTACCAGCATGACTGCTTTGAAGAGGGACCATCTTAAATGCTTCTGTGCAAATGCAGGGAGCACTGGGAATAAGCAGGAGGAACTGCAGATGTGTGTGTGCCTGCAGGGCTATGATGTTATTGGTATCACTGAGAAGTGGTGGGATGAGTCCTATGACTGGAGTGTGGGGATGGTTGGGTATAAGCTCTTTCCTAGGACAGACATGGCAGAAGAGGAGGGGGTGTCACCCTCTATATCAATGACCAGTCTGGAGAAATTCCCTCTGACTGGGAGAGGGGAAACATAACTCCCATTTGCAAGAGGTGGGGGGAAAAGAAGATCCAGGGAACTATAGACCAGTCAGCCTCGCCTCTGTGCGTGGTAAGATCATGGAGCAGATCCTCCTGAAGGCTCTGCTAAGGCACGTGGAAAACAAAGGAGTGACTGGTAACAGCCAACACAGCTTCACCAAGGGCAAATCCTGCCTGACTAATTTGGGGGCCTTCTACAATGGGGTCATGGCATCAGTGGACAAAGGAAGAGCAACGAACGTCATCTACCTGGACCTGTGCAAAGCTTTTGACACTGTCCCACATGACATCTTGGTATCAAAACCGGAACAGTACAGATTCAATGGATGGACCACTCACTAAATAAGGAACTGGCTGGGTGGTCACACTCAAATAGTGGTGATCAACGTTCAATGTTCAGATGGAGACCAGTGACAAGTGTTGTTCCCTAAAGGTCAGCGCTTGGACTGGTGCTACTTGACATCTTTGTTGGCAATATGGAAAATGGCAGTGAGAGCATCCTCAGCAGGATTTTTTTAACCAAAGTGTGTGGTAGGTTGACACATTGGGGGGGAAGGGATGCCATCCAGAGGGGTCTTGACAGTCTTGAGAAGTGGGCTTGTGCAAACTGCATGAAGTTCAACCAGGCCAAGTGCAAGGTTCTGCATCTGGGTTGGGGCAATCCCAAGGACAAATACAGGCTGAGTGAAGAATGGATCAAAAACAGTCTGGAGGAGGAGGAGGACTTCAAGTGGTGGTGGACCCATGGGGGATTGGAACTAGATGATCTTTAAGGTCCCTTCCAACTCAAACCATTCTATGATTCCATGATACATACAGGTGCTGACATACTATTTGGATTTCATAAGAGGTAGTTCTGGTTCAGGTAAGTTTTGAGACCAGTTGGTCTAGTTCCCAACACCACTGTCAGCAAACGCCACTTTAGGCAGCAACTCTGAGCAGACACACTGGTAGGAGGAGATCCCCACTAGAGGGCCAGAAGAAACATATGTCACCTCTCAGAGACACGGGTTCAACTCTAAGACATGTGGGGGTATTTCAGTAAGGCATCCACCAATGTCTGATTACATATAACAAAAAAATGAAGCTGCCTGCACCCCATTTGTGTTTCGGGCTTTGAAAGCAAGGTTGTCCAAAGCACAGGCTTGTCACTGCTTCTTGCAGTCCTCCAGCCTGGCCCACCAGGACATAACACATGTGTGGATAATAGCCAGACAACACAGTGGCTGCAGAGCACATGTTCATCCTCTGGTAACTCTGATTAAAGGGGTGTAAAAGTTTGTGTGTGAGGCTGTTTAAAGACAAAGGCATTTGGTTCTTGCATTGCAGTGGGATGCTATGTTTTACGTTCAAAAAAGTTGCCTGCATGTGTGGGGAGGCTGTCTCCTGCCCCACATTTTGCTGCCCATCAGGCTAAAAATCCCACTTTCTGAAGTTGTACAGAAAATTATGTGTTTAGTGTCTCTCATCACTGCACAGCCAAATTTCCAAAGAGAGGTAAAGACAATGAGAGAATTCCTCTTCCACTGCTTCTGGAGAGCTTGGCCAGAGAAGACAGGCAGGGAGAGGCAACCACAGAGAAGAAGCTGCCTTTATTCTCCTCCATTGAAAGACCAGGCCCACATCAGCAAAGCTGCTGGAAACCAGGAGCTCACCCTGAGGTTGGGAAGTGCTGTGCAGATAGCAGAGCTGGATCTGGGAACTGTGATAAGATCCATGCACCCTTTGGTCTGCCAGTCTCCCTAGGTGATGGGGTGATGTGGGTTTGCAAAGGCTCAGAAGCTTTAGAAAACCATCAGGGTTGTCAACACAGAGGCATCAGGTTAGTGCTGTAAAACTGCACACAAACCACAGCTCATGGTGTCTTAATACCAGAGGAACAGTACAAAGCTGTGTGTAAGGCAAGCAAAAAGCCATTTAAACTGCAGGAGGTCTTATTACAAAGACAAAAAGTTATTCAGGCTGAGGAAGTATATTAGGTATCTCACAGCACATAAAGAAAGGGTAGTCACTTTCATCAGAAGGTCTGCAACCCAACTGGGACATGCCACAAGGGAAACAAACAGGACAGACCAGGAGAGACAAATGACAGTGATATTACTGAGCAAAAGGCATCACATGGTTGAACAGCTCTTATGTACATCTAAAATAAATACCTGCAGAAGAGTCTAACACAGAAGTAAATGCTCTGGAGAAAGCTGGCTGACGGAAAGGCACCCTGGATGACACAGGGCAGAGCAGGTTTTGATATGTCAACACTTAGAACAAAAAAGAACAAGAAAAATTAGCATTTCCACTCGAATGCCCTGTCCACGTGGAAGGTTTCCCTGATGGAGCAGTGCACTGGGCAGCCCAGGAGGACAGTGGCCTGAGAAGATGCAGGTGACCTGGAAGAAGCTGGAAAGGTTCTTGACTGAATTTTGCTAGACCACATCCTGCTTGAATTTCACTGTAATCAGAATATTTCCCCACAGCATTTTGAACTTGCTGAACTGGCAGATTCTGACCAAAAATATCTCCTTTGCCTATTTTAGTAGTAACCATGGAAGCCAGCTTTGCACAAGATATTCAGTTGGAGAGAGGGGGGTGGCAAGAGACAGTGAGGTGCCCGCAGACACGCCAGAAACAGCTTCAGCAGCTCGTGTGGCCAGACCAGGAAGCATTAGCACAGGCAAAGGGGAGAAGTGGAATTACGTGAGGCTTTAGAAGAAGGAGCTCATGGACTGCAGGGAACCTAAAGTACTGCTCAGAGATACCAGATATAGACCACTATGTCAGTAGCAGTCATGTATGACCAATATGTCAGTAGTAATTACATTTAAAATTTCAATACAAATATTTCCTTGTTAATTACTTTGTACTTTTTACAGTTTAGCAGAAACACTAACACTGTGCTAACACTGCTAAATTCATGCTACAGACCCTAGTTTAGAATATTGGGGCAAAAAACAATAGCTTATGTCCAGGAGTTACAAATAACTACTCCCAAAACATCTGGCACTTACAATACATGGAGGCAGAATACCAGACTAGATGGTCTTTGAGTCACACATGTTCCTGAACTTTCAGAGGTACAGAGGAGATACAGGCAATAGTCTTAAAAATTTAGTTATATAGTACAGAGAGCAAAGACATCATCAGTTCTACATGTGCCACACTCCCAGTTCAATTTATAGCAAACAGAACATTTCTGAGATTTGCTTGCTCTTAAGAAATCATTTGCAGGTTCTTAGCATATGGAACAACCCTGCAGTAGATAGTATCAGACTTACTCCTTTTCTGGTAAGCAAGTAACAAAGCTGATTACAATGAAAATCACCCATTCCCAACAAATGGTTTCCCAAATCCCACTTGAAAGAAATTATTTTGGTCCTGCTTACTTACAGGGGTCAGTCAAAAAGTCCTCCTGCCTGTACTTGGTTTTTAGTACATTTTAGAAAGCTACGTGCTGGGAAGTGTCTAGTTCACTAAAATCAGCTCCTAAAATGCTATGCAAATATTTGTCTCTCAGAAATAAATTCCTATGAGAACCTGTTCTAAACAGTTCACTTTAAATGCAGACTATGATTTAACCCAGGCTGGGTTTGAGATGTATCGTGGAAGAGGAAAAATAACCCCTGTTGTGCAGAAGTCTGCCCTGAGCCTTGTGCCGAGTGACGTTTCCACGGCTCAGCAGGGCAGGAGAAAAATGCAGTGTCATGAAAAGCCAGATGACAGCAGCTGGTTTGATCCCGGTGGCACTGCAGCTGCACACAGCATCGTTTCTGCCCCAGCAAGAATGAATGCTGCTGCAGCCACCCCTTGCTAGCAGCAGAGCAAAAGGTAATGATACTTAACATAAATGCTTGGAGGAGGTTATTGATGCATTGATCCATTAGCGAGAAGCCATTCCCTGGATTCCAAGAGTCAAGAGCGAGCCAAGCGCAGGGAGCTTGGCACTGGTGCAGGACTCCAGCTAAGCAAGTTTTCACACCATTGTGGCAGGAAGCATGGGAGCTGCATTGAATAAATGGGTTCTAGCCTGCTGTTCTTCCAGAAAGGAGAGCAGTTTGGGCTCTTTTCCAGCAACCTCAGAGAATCTGCAGTGCGAGTCGCTGGCAATTCCCTGCCAGAAGCCCAGCCTCGCCATGCGGAGCTTGCTACTAGCTTGGCAGCCACTCCATCCACCTAGCAGCTGTTTGCATCCTCACACTGTCTCTCCTTGTCTCTCTGCCAAGGCCCAGGATGGATGCAGGGAGTCTCCCAGTCCCTTGCTGTCCCCTGTCCTCCGCCCACAGCCACGCTCCAGGAAAGCCCAGCAGATACCCCAGTGCAGCTGGGAAATGCCTTGAACCCTCTGTCTCAGTGGGGGACAGTGGTGGGATTAGGTCCTGCTGTTCTGCAGGTTAATCATCCACGGGATTTGAAAATAAAAAGCATTAAAAATCAGTCTAAGATGTTTGCCAAGTTCCTTTGACCTCCTGGATTCTGTTCAGAAATCCCAGACTACCGCCAACTGTGGGCTCCTCCTCTTGCAAGGGTGTGCTCAGGTCTCCAAACCCACAGAGGAAAATTTACAAGATTAAAGAAAAATAATAATAATAATAATTCAGATAAAATATTTAGGTCACAGGAGATTTTCATATCAGTTCATAAGATTTAAATACTGAAATGTTGTTGCGAGGTGAAATGGTGTTTTGGGTATTATTGCGAGGCAGCCTCAGAAATGGAAATTTGAGAGAAGTGTTGCAAACCATAAAGTTCAGACAATACTCGTAAAAGACTGCCTGATCTGAGAGCTGCCAAAAGTAGAAGTAAAAGCAAACTCACCAGCAATGCTGCAACAGCCAAAGAACTTATCTGCTTAAGTGGTGGCTACTGGAAGTTGAGACCACTCAAGATGAAGCTGCTGGTTTTGGGAGAGGCTGCCAGTGAAGTCAGCCATCCCACAGCATCCCCCTGTCCTTCCATGGGAAACAGGTACAGCTTTCAAGGGGCCA
Source organism: Chaetura pelagica (assembly GCF_000747805.2). Taxonomy (NCBI): domain Eukaryota; kingdom Metazoa; phylum Chordata; class Aves; order Apodiformes; family Apodidae; genus Chaetura; species Chaetura pelagica. The sequence goes on along the minus strand of NW_009953655.1, from coordinate 3,995,620 downwards.
AACTGGAAGCATTACACAGCAGGTTGTGGTTGGTCCTGACTTCATTCCCAATGCCAGGCTCAAAGTGTTTCAGGGGTGCCTAGCCGCTTTCAGAGAGCTACATGGTAAAACCACTATCCCCAGTGAAAGCACATGGGGGTTCCAGAAGAAGTGTTATGTTTCCGTATCATCCCATGGATGTTGTGCAGCTGTATGGCCTGTGAAGTCCTGCACGGTCTGTGTTTCCAAATGCTTCCCCTGAGAGGATGATTTCTGCCTTTGTGCAGATGTTCTACACAAGCAGCAAGCTCCCGGGACACTGGGTTGCAGCTCCAAGACAAACACATATTGGGAAGATAAGCGCTCGCTGTCACATTTGGTGATAGGCAGGAGGGCTTCCCTCAACACAGGAAGGTTTATTGCAATATACATACAACATTGCCTCTTTTAACACACAGTGGTTTGCCAGTATTTGGGGTCTTATGATTCCTCTTGGTTTACAGAAGGTACAGTCTTATTCCCTGGACAACCCAGGGATAGCCAGGAGGGATCATCTCCCCCTCCAACATCCAAGCATAGCACTTCACCCAGCCTTCTGCCCACAGATGCCTCATCTCCTCTCACTGCCTTCACTGTAAGTCTTTTATGTTCCTCCTTGATTCCTGGCTTTTTCCAGATGTTTTTTTCCCCTCTTCATGGCTCTCTGCTGTTCATCAGACACAACTCTGCTCCAACTACCAGAGTTCCGTTTATATTCCAGCCTAAGTCTTCTCCTCCAATCTGGGCATTTGCCTCTATTGTTTCAGCTATCACTAAACCAAGGTGTGTGTATTTGCTTCCTCTCTTGACCTCAGTAAAATGTTGCCAGCAAACCCATCAGCCTATGGATCAAACAAGTGTTTTCTAGCCATTGCATCCTGGCCAGCCTGAGGAATTCCATCTGCCTCCTTACGCAAGTTCTCCTGAACTAATGCACACACACAAACCATTTCTGGATGCAAACTTTTCCACATCCAACACCGTCTGTCCTCCCCAGTGCTTTTCATTCAACACATCATTCAGTGCTGTAAATTGGAGAATGTGCCCCAAATAAGAGCAGGTCTGTGCAAGGAAAAGCAGCAGGATTTACTTGCCTATAAATACCCACAGGAGTGTGGGTATTGATAGAATCACAGAATATCTCAAGTTGGAAGGGAACCAGAAGTATCAACAAGTCCAATTCCCTACTTCTCACAGGACTACCTAAAACTAAGAGCATTGTCCAGGTCCTCCTCAAACACTGACTGACCTGGCGCCGTGAGCACTTCCCTGAGGAACCTATTCCTGCAACTGCCCACCCTCTCAGTGAAGAGCCTTTTCCTCATGTCCAATCTGAACTTTCCCTGACAAGCGAAACTCACACTACCCAAAGGAGTGACAGAGTACCTGCTACCACCCTGCTGGGTAGATCATGCAAGTGCATTCAACAAGATCAGTTTAAATTATGGATTCACTGGACTCAATTTGCCTGGAGCAGATTAGTGAGCACTCAACTCTTTTTTGGCAGCAAAGCTGCTTCCAGTACATGAGCAAAGATTATTCTGAATAGTAGCAAAACTGAAGAGTTACATACCTGATTTTCAGTACTGCAGAGCCTACCTTTTCCAGCCAAACCCTGCAGGGGGCTGGGCATACCCAGTGTAAGAAAGAAACCTAACCCAGATGTTTGAGGAGGGATTTGGACAGAAAATGTATGGAACCTAAAACCACACAGATGTAGGAGACCTCCAGCGTGAAGATGCAAGTACAGACAAGCGGTCCAAAGGGAGTCTGTGGCAGATGTGAGCTGCAGTAGGGAATTCCTATTTTGTTTCATCCCTAAACATTCAATCAACAGATTTCTCTGTAGCCAGAAGGGACACTTTTGGATCCTGGTATACTAACCAAATCTTCAATTCTCAGAAGGTTGGGATTTGTTATTGAAAACAGCTTTAATAACTGTAGGCCCAGAGCTAAACAAAGCAACAAGGAACCACCATCTGACTGCAGAGATAGGAGACTAAACAGTTTACAAGAAAATCCAAGCCAGTTCACAACACAGTATCTCCTTCTCTTTAATAAAGGTGGCCAGTGTTTTCCCTCTGCTGTGCAAACAGAAAGCAGCAGTGCAGTTCCCCCAGGAAGCACTCCTGTGCAACTAGATGCAAACAGCCAACTCCAAGGGACTCGGGAAGTCAGGGCATTGTAAAAGCTACTTGGACTGGCTTTAGCTCCCAGTTTGCTATGGATTTAAGAAGAGTTCAAAGCCTGATCCACAAACCTTCTCAACCAAGGGCAGAACAAGTGTGACTGCTGCTTGGCAGCACCTCACTAGTCATAGAAATGAGAATAGTCTTCTCTGCTAATATACTGCAACTTGAACCCCACAGTGATGGCTGACATGCTGGAACATACTGTTTGCACTGACTCTTCCCCCACACTGCCCTTCATGCCCTGTAGCAGTATCCCAGTGGCTGAAGCCACTCAAGCAGACCAAAAACACACCACAGGCAGCAGTCTAAATTACTCCTAATGCCTTGGGTTTCTCCATTTGCAACACCTTTCCTCTCTGCACACGGTGCTTCATGACAACTGGACAGGCAGATTATTTTAAATCTCATACATACCTTTTCATATGATTTCTCATCAAGTCTCAGCGGGAACTAATTGAAGATTAAACTAATCATTCCTTGAGGCCTCCTATGAAGTGTTTTACTACTTTTTGTTAATACGTTACGGAGAATTTCAGTGAATTGCTGGGTCTGGCAGGACCCCTGAACACACAAGCTGGAGTAGTTGGACAACTTAACACACATCTGGGAGGTGAGGACCTGGGACATCCCTAATAAATGAGTCAAGGCAAACCCTTATCCATTTCTTCTGGCTGTAAAACCCAGCCTAGGCAAAATAGAATAGTGAAATTTTCCAAAAAATGATCCTGCCCTTCTAAAAACAAAGGAGCAAATCAGACAAGAGTTGTTTGACATTACATGAAATATTCCCAACAAACTCTCTGATCTTTTCTGCCTCCTGAAATCTGGAGAATACCACAACTCCCAGCCAAAAACCTGCTACTGTAACTTGCTTTAACCTGCTTCCACAATAACCAAATTCTTTCATCAACTGATCTGCAACTCCAGCCCTGACCCCTGCTCTGCCCAGCACCTCTCTGGGTATTGTACATGGTTATCAGATAACAACAACTGACATCCAGACTTCCACCAGCCTCCAGCTAAAAGACCTAACACTGGGGCATGGCAGACCCCTGGACAAAAAAAAATTAATGTGGTTTTTCTGTAGTGCCTCGCAGGGTTAAGGAGTCATTTAACCAGAGATGAAAGCTGAAAGAAAGGTCCAAAAAGGTTTTGAAGCAACAGAAAACACCCTCTGGAATGAAAGAACCAGACACTTCACTCAGTAATAAAATTCACGGTCGGAAAAGCAGGATCAGATATATCCTTACTAGTGTTTGCTGTGACAGAAATACACATTTTCAGGCTTCTTCTGCTGAAAAGGCAGAAGAGAATCCTGAACGTTCATCACCACAACTATTAGACAAACATCAGAAAAATCTTCCTTACTGTGAGAGTGACAGAGCACTGGGACAGGCTGCCCAGGGAGGTTGTGGAGTCTCCTTCACTGGAGACATTCAAAACCCACCTGGATACATTCCTGTGTGATATGCTCTGGGTGACCCTGCTCTGGCCCAGATGATATTTCTAGGTCCCTTCCAATCCCTAAGATTCTGTGATTAGGGATGTTTTTGGAGTATTTTATACATCTTGTAACTGTAAATATTTTAGAAACATTACTGTGCTCCATTCTACTCTGCTTCTCTATGCTGCTTTTATCTCACAAACGAGAACTCCTCCAGGCAAGCATCACATTCAAGTTCCTGTCTAAGCATTTAAAATATTACAGGTTGTGTGAGTTATCAGCCAAAGTTTCTGGAATCACTCAATTTTAAGATAATTTAGATTTTTCCCGCTAAAATATGGGAAGGTAAGATCAGCTTAGTTTTAAATTATTAACATGATGTAATAGTTACACTGCACTAAACCCAGTAAAGGACAAAAACCAGCTCTCACTCGCAAATGCTCAATTCTGAATGAAACCTTAGGAAAACAGTAAGTAAACCTTGTGATGAAGGTTTCCATTTACATTTGGCTGGGTTCTTGCCACTGCCTATTTTATACACCAACATATATATACACAGACTTGCTTTTTATGTATGTATTTTAAATATATTCACATACACACACATACATATGCAATATTTTACCTGATTTCTAACAGCAACTATTCCAACATAAAGTCTCAAAAGAGGAGCTGAAGGAAAACCAGGCCATCATCTCACAGCAGAGCCCAGAAAAATCTTACTACATGCAGAATAATCCTCAGGAACTGGAAGAGCACCATATTTTCCTTCCAAAAATTCAGAAATGTTTTGCATGTCTCTACTGACTCCACACTGTCTTAGGATGAATCCAAGACTGGTAAAAATCAAGGGCATGCCTGGATGCCACAGGTTGATTTTCTGTGACCTGTAGTTTTATTTTAAAAATTGACAAAAAGAGAATATTTATCTTTCTTTAAGCAATATTCTCATCAGAAAATTCTGCATGTAAAAGCTGGAGGAAATTGTGAGAGTGAGCGTCAGTCCAATGCAGGGCTGCAAGAAGGCACGTCCACTGCGAGGCACAAAAATACATGTTGGACCCTCAAGCCTGTGAGGAAACGTCAAAAGACAATACATTTTAAAATACACCTCTCCCAGTCCACTGGCTAACATCTCTGATATGGTCCAGTCACACAGAGACCTCAGAGCCATCAGCAGAAAGCAAACAGGTTCAGGGACAAGGTACTGACCAGATAAACCCTATAAAACCCCAAACCAGCCATTGCCACAGAAAGCAGAAATAGTTTTATAACCTGGAATCCTTTATCCACAAGGTACAAACCTGCAAAGCGACTCCTTACAAGGGATTGAAACAGTGACTGCCTTGACCTCCTCTGGCTGAAGAGAAGACAAGACAGCAACTTCTCCACACTTGGAAACTGCAGCCCTGAAACACTCTGCCCTGTTCCCATGCCCTGCTTCTCAGAGGTGGAGCAGAGGGAGGCACAGGCTCAACACAAAAAGCCATATTTCTATAGCTTCATGGGGTTTATGGTGTGGAAGAACATCCCCAGTACCTGCTGTCCTAGGAACAGAAGATCCTCCATGAGCCTTGAAGTCAACACAGGAGTCCTCACAGCAGATCACAGACCCAGCACAGAACTTCGTGTCTGGAAGAGAAAGAGTTCGGCAGAACAAGGCACTGTGTGGGGAGGGGAGCAAGGAAACATCTCAGCAATCAAGGAGAAAGCTCAGCCATGCTAGCCAAGGTTATCTTGTAAAGGTCTAGTGACATGGGTTTAGTTTAGTGCAAGCTCTAGCCTTTCAAACAGTACAGACAAATCTATTCCCCATGCTACATAGTCCATCATAAATTACTTGAATTTGCCTGTAAGCCTTTATAACCTCATTCATGTGTGATGAAAGCTTCTGACCTTAAGCCAAAAGAATATGGCAAACATACCAATGCATCCTATCATTGCCAGCAAAAGGTGTCTCATAAAAGACATCACAGCCTCACCCAGTCCACAGATAAAATTTTTCCCAGCTTTTCTCTCATCTGCCAAACTCTCCAATTAGTGAGTTGATGATCACTGCTCAGCATGCTGCCCTTCAGAGGATCGCAAATCTTTTTTAAAACAGGGTGGGTCCTGAAGGTATTGTTATCTCTGTTTTACACAAGAAGCCAGAGATAGCGAGAGGAAAATGTTCAAAAGCTTCTAAATGACTGTGAAACTGAAGTAATTTTCAAAAGAGAATTGGACATTCCAGAGCTGAAGTCAACCTTGCACGTCCTTCAGTCATATCTCACAATTAAACATGCTCCCAACTCACTTAAGGCAAGGCCCTCAAACCACAGAGGCACCTAAAGCACATCACAATGGGAGACAATTTCCAAGTCTAAGATGCAGAGCTAAATTAGCCACGACTGCTCCCTTCCTCCAAGTAAATAACTGATGAGGCGCCTGACAGCCCACAAGCACCCAAGTTTTCACCAAAAGAAGGTATGTGGGTACCTCAAGTTTTGCTTCCTCCATATGCAATCCCACCATTTTGGCTGAGCTGAACCTCTCAGCACTGCTGCCCGTGAAAGCCCACTTGGGGTTGGGAAGCTGTGAGCACAGGTAACGCTCCTCAACACAGCTCTGGCGAAGGCACAAGGGAGAAGCTGCTCCAACTTTCTTTTAAAGAAGTGGCTGGAGGAAGAGGGTGTGGTTGGGGTGGCACAAAAATAGCACCTGCTGCCAGGACAAGGTGGTTGCAACCTCTCCCTGCAGAGAGGGGTGCCAGGTTTGGACTCTGCCTCCCTCCAGGGCCAGTTTTGATTTTTATCCAGTGATGTTTTGATGCAAAGCAGGTAGTAAGCAGCTTTGGGAACACTGCCAGATACCTGCTCCCCACCTCCCTTCAGGGAATGTCCCAACTGGCAGGCCACAGTCAGGCTCCCACTTGCTTCTCCTCTCTGGCTCTGCAAATTCTTCCCCGCACCATGGCACAACTTCAATGGGCTGGGCTGAGAGGTTGCCTACAGCCTGGGAAGGGACAGGTGGATTTGAATATCCCTTGGGAGGAGGAGGACCCAAACCCAAGTTCCACCACTTCTGAGACGAGTATTATAACCATTAAGTTATTACATGAAAACCACCACACCAATCATTTCTATCTCAAGCAGTGAGCGCAGGGCTGAGAGCCGAGGCCTCGGCAACAAGGGCAGGTTTGACTCCCCTGGCCGGGTTTGGAGCTTTCAGAGTGTGGGAGCCACTCATGGGATGCAGCTGGCACTGGGATGCAGCTGGGAAAAGGACACCTAGGAGCTTAAGCAGGTATTAGGAAAAGTATAAGGCAGGGAACAAGGTCCTGCCAACAAGCCCTCCTGAAATCACCAGAGATCCATCAGTTCCCACCATTCACAGTCCTAACCAATTACTTGAGGGTTAAAATGTCAAGCTAAAAATCTCTTTTATCACCACCAAAGTGCTTTTACCTTGAATTTTTAAGTGTTTGTTTACACCGAGGTTAAAAACAGTCTGGGCTTCATAACTGTTAAGCAGATGGTAAAACTCTGCAGTCCAACCAGCTTTAAAAAGTTACTAGAGTTTTACTGACTCTTGTAGTTACCCTCCTGAGCTGCCTTCATTCTCCAACTAAAAGAGCTTAGCTGCAGACATTTAACTAAAGGGGTTTCTTAACGGAATCTTTAAAGTAGCTGTTGGCCAATGTTTTTATCACAAACACAATACAGTAACAGTTTAATTGTGTTTAATTGTTTGAAAAGAGAATACTTGTAATTGAAGAGCAAGTCTCTACATGCTGTTTTAAATACTGTGAGCCTGATTTTCTTCATATTTGTTATTTCTTCCAATTCTTTAGGTATGTATGTATTTGTGAGAAGTTGAAGGATATGGAGCAGTATTTGCAAATAAGTCTTTTGAGCAAAATGAGTACATTTTAATCTCACTGAAACATACTACCCATAAAAGTAGGAATTATGAGGTAGAAAAATGCCCCTTTTTGACAAATAAGAGGTATTTACAGGATGCATCCCTCTAAATGGAGATAGATTAGTAGACTGAGAAAATGGAAAAAATGGCAATTCATTTTAGACATTTGTCAATCTAATTTTGTAGGTAGATGTGTGCAAGAGTTACAGAATCTGCTTCAGACCCCATTTTGAAAAGAAAGTGACAAAATTTTGGTTTAGATTTCAGACTCAGATCAGTGACATAATCATTAGCTCATCCAACAGCATTAAAAGTTAACAATTGCCCCTAAGCCTCCCCCAGAATAAGACAATTACAGCTAATATTCTGCATAATTCCATGCCAGTGACTTTTAGGCAGAATTTCCCACTCATCTTAACAAGGTAATAATTTAAAAATCTCTGCCAAGAAACACACCCTCCTCACTGGACTCCCACAGCTCTGAAGACAGCTGCTGGTGGAATGTTATGTCCTGTACCCAGAGCAGCAGAAAGTCTCTGGGAGGTTCATGTTATGAAAAAGTACAAAGTTGTAAGGAGGTTCAACTTCTTGGAGGTTTGTGCTTGTTTTCTAATATTAAGAAAAAAAGAAGAAAGGATCCTATCTTTTTACAAGTCTGAGCATAAGGTCACAAACACAGCTTATGGTCCTTCCAGCCAGGCACCTGTAGATTAATGCCATACAGTTGGGTCTCCACTGACCTGCCACAGGAGCACCACAAAGTTTAATGTTGCTTTTGCCATTTGAAGAACAATGCTGGCCAAGCCTGCTTGCACTATCACATTACTTAATTAAATATCCAAAAATTAATTCTACCACATGCCAATACACAGTGCAGCCTTACCAGTTTTGGAATCTAGCTCATTTTTCAGCATGAATGCCACTGCTAACGTGGGGGGGGGAGGGGAAGGTGGTGTGAAGGACAGCAACCTACTGCAGTGTCACAGAGCTCAAGGAGGTTACCACATTCCAATCAGAAACCAGACAATTCTCTGGCAACATCTGAGAAATACATGAAAAAGCCTATGCCATTGTGCCAGCAACTCGACAGGATTTAATGTAGGGGCCCCTTCCAAGCCTGTGTTTAAGTTCTCTAGGCACAGAAAACATCCTGTATTGTCATTATGGCAGCTTCCCTGTGTGCTATTTCTACTGCATTCAAGTCACAGTTATCACACTAGGGCATAATGTGGATTTACACACAAACCTGAATTTCTTGATTTCAGGTTGCCTGTAAAGTCTTTAATATATTTCTCTTCTTGAGCACTACTAAGGATTGAGGTGATATTTTCCAAGAACTATTCAAAATGACACCAAGATTTTTTTCCTGAATGGTTACATCTCTGAGGATGCACAGGTAGGGTTCTTCTCCCTTGTGCATTGCTTCACAGTTGTGTAGACTGGGTGAGAAGATGAAGAAGAATATTCATAGCCAGTTTTAATTTTTGTTTACCATGGATATTTTGTATATGTAAAGTTTGTCATATGTCCTGGCCAACAAAGGCCGGGCTGGATGGTGGGTGCATTGAGCAACCTGGTCTAGTGGGAGGTTGGAACTAGATGATCTTTAACGCCCTCTGTTATTACCTTCACCTCATTAGAGTCATGACCAGTTGAAAACTACAAGAGCCCTTTCCCTTTTATTTCTAGAGAATTTAGGATGTCTGATGACTGTCAGACTTTGGAAGTCCAGCTATACCTTAGCAAGTGAACCACCTCCTCCTGTGGGCTGCGAAGCTCCAAAGCACACAGATTTGTGACAGCTTCCTTCTATGGAATCCATTTTGACATTTACCCAATATATTATATTTATTCTGCAAATGCAAGTCTTCATTTTGGTTTCCATAAATTTGCCCAAGAAAGGCTAGATTTACCAGTGTACAATAGCCCCTTAAATATCAATCGCATTTGCCACAGCAATTATTTAATAGATATCAAACAAAACCATTCATTTGACAACTTGATATTTGAGACTCTTGGGTGGCTACCATGGCTACCACCTATTTTTATCAATAGTATTATGTATTTTATCTAAACCTGTTCTGCTGACACTTCAATTTAAAGCAGCTCTTTGCACTTTCAGATACTAAAATACAGAAGAGAAAGCTCTGAGACCCTTTACAATGAAGAGCAAAGCAAAGATTTATTTAGCCTTTCTGCAACAGTTCTATGTAATTTGAGTGTTCTTACTACACTGCAATCACTTATCAAGCCTGCTGATGGACAGGCTTCCTACTCTTCATGTGCTTGAAAGGGTTTTCTTATTGTTTCTGAATTTAGCAAGTTGTTCCTCAAAATTGATTTCACCTGCCTTGTTTAACTTGCCTTATTAACTCAAATGGATGCTCTTTTCTATTTTCTCTGTTCAAACATGACCTTTCTGAAAGATGTCCTTTTACTCCCAACATCTCTCTGCTCTTCCACTGAACAATAAAAGTTTTTCAGAGAGTTCTGCTCAACCCTTTTGATAGGAGATACTCACTTCCTGGAGCTCATATTGTAATGTCTGCTCAATGCTGCACGTTCTCTGCAAGTATCTTACTCTTTTAGCAGTTCCTTTGAACTACAGAATTGTAAAAATAATGATTTACACATTCCACATGATTTATTTATATATTTTTTGTTTGTTTGTTTTTTTGCACAGGGACAAGAAAATTGAGTTTGTCCTGATCATTGCACAATGCTCTCTGGGTTAAAACCAGCATTGTCTTCTGTGCTGGTTTGGTTCTGGCATGGCTTAGATAGCAGGGCAGGAGGCCCAGGGTGACTCCTGTGAGAAGCTACTAAAAGTTCCCCTGGGTGGCCAAGGCCGAGCCATTAGATAATCAATGGATAAGCCTCCTAAATTAACATATAAAAGAACTGACAAAAGACCTGAGAGCAAAGAGTGAGAAGAGCCGAGCAGGAGAGCAGATCAGGAGAGCAGATCCCGGGTTGGTGAGGAAGGAGGGGAAGGAGGTGCCTGAGCAGAAGTTCCCCTGCAGCCCACGGGGAGATGGCAGCTGTGCCCCTGTGCCCCACAGAGGAACACGGCAGAACATGCCCTGAAGGTGCCTGGAGGGGTGAATGTGGAGCTGCAGCCTGAGGACTTGGCTCTGCAGCCCTGGAGGACCCTGTGCCAGGGGAGGTGGCTGCTCCTGACGCGGCCCGTGACTCCGTGGGCAGCGCTGGAGCAGCTCCTGAGGGACTGCACCTGGTGGGAAGGACTCGTGGAGAGGTCTGGGAAGGATGAAGCAGGGAAGGACTGTAAGGAATCGTTCTCCCTGGGGAGGAAGGAGTGGAAGGAACCACCAGCCTGAGAACTGACTCTAAACCCTATCCCCCTGTGCCACTGGGGGGGAAGGGGTCGGAGAAAAGAAGGGTGGGGTAACTTGTGTAAGCACTGCTCTTTGTTTTGTCTGTGTCCTGTATTTGTTGTCTCCAAGTTCAGTCTGTTTTGCACTTGACCCTAAACAGTGAGTGAAACCCTCCTTGTCTTGACACACCAGCTTCTAGTTGGCCTTTGTCCTCCACACAACGTGGGGCAGGGGGGTTGGGGAATGGGGGCTGAGTGAGCAGCCAGGTGGTCGCTCTTTGTTGTCAGTTGGGCCCAAACCACCGCATCATCTTAATTAGAAAAATCTGGTTCACACTCATACATGGCTTTCCCTGTTGTCTCTCATGTAAGGTTCTTCCCTCTCCTTTTCTGAACTTTGGTTTAGAATCATTGTGATTTCCCCATTTCTTCTGCAGAGAAAGGCCCTTTCTTCTCTATACTCCACTGAATCCTCTCTTGGTAACAAGCATCTCATAAACAAATACAATTCTGTCTTCCAAAATGAAATTGCTCCATTTGCCAAGAAGAGCCCATATTTCCAAAACAGAGTCCTCTGATTTTCTCAGCCAGCAATTTGATAAGAATTTTCCAGAGAGTTTCAAGACCATGTTTCATTACTGTGCAATAATACTAATTACGAACACATTCAACACCAATATCAACACTGCCACCTCCACAGCTGAGACAAGAAATCTCCTGGACTTAATCCTTCTTAGTTTCCCACAGGTTCCCTGGAAGGGCAGGTTTGTTCACACCTCCAGCATAGTCTGGATGACAAGTCCAAGGAGATTAGCTTCTGTCATGTTTTCTAAAAACCATTGTAAGGAGGAAGGCTAACACAGATGACTGATTTTCATCCAGGAGATTCTAGCATTGTTCCACTATCTCATTTCCTTCTGGAGCCCCAAGGGAAATTTCATAATCAGCACACCTGGTATGTGTCGTATAAATAATTAAGGAGATGCCCCCTCTAATGATCTATGCAGAAAGGCTGTTCTGCTGTAAGAAATGGCCTGGATCACAGTCTTATTAGAAGAAAGAATTAGTTACAAGATATTCTCAGTTTTCAGATTCAGAAAACATCATGAACATTTACTGAACCAAATGGGAGTCAAGGCTCTACCCAGTCTATAAAGGAACCTACTCAATCGGTATGTTTATCAGTTATTTCAACATTATTCTTACTACTGTGTCAGTGTGGACAGTGCTTTATCACCATTTTTCTACCCCAGGATATAATTTATTGCTTGCCTTAACAAAAAGATCATGACACCCATTTAGCTTACAGTCACATCAATAAAAATACTTTAGGTGAAAAATCTGGCAATAAGTCAGCACTGTATAAACTGGTTTGATGACAAAAATACTTGTGGCAAACCATGTTAAAGAGGACAGAAATTATGAGGAGCCCTCCATTTGTAGCTTTATCTACTAAACTATGTGTAAGGTCAGTATAGTTGCTACAGCTGAACCTCCAGTCTTCTTTGGAGATTTTCCCCCCAGACATTTTGAGCATGGATGTCCTCACAGATTGAACCTTCTAAGAAGAAAATACACTATCACAAATGGAGAAGATAGGCAACCTCTCCTTTGCACTGAGGAAATGTACATTCATGCCAGATGGCTCACACTAACATGCTGGTAGCATCTGCACAATTTTGATCTGAAAGGGTTATTTTGGCTTTTTGATTGTTTTGGGTTTGTTTTTTTCCTTGAGGGCAAAGTACTTCAGTAGCTGGACTTTCACTTAAGTGCTGTGAGCCTTTCTTTGTTTTACCATCAGAACTCTTTGTTCTGAATTCTTTTTTTCTGCTACTTTTGATTATTTCCCTGTCTTAATCTGTATTTAACACTTACACTACAGATCTCTTGAAATCTTTCTGTTTTCTTTTCCCCAAACCTGAAGTCAGGTTTTACTTTAAAACTTCTAAAAAATGTTATCATTTGAGTGTGCTTCACTTCATGTTGCCATCTGTATCTAAAGTACAGCACAGTAAATAGCTTGTTTCTGATTTGAAATCCAGTTTTGCAGATAAAAGAGGTTAAACAGTTCATTTAAATATGCTTCTTTGATATGTAACTGAAATAGATTCAAACACAGATTTGCTCACTATCATTACTCCTATTTTCTAACACATTAATTGGATATAGGCAGTTAAATCAAGAAAATCAGCTTCTCATCAAGGGTTTTATTCTAAACTCTGGTATTTTTTTTACAGCTAAGAAATGCTAACGAATACTTGATGACCAAAAATCTTACATGAACAAAACCAGACATACAATATTGTGTAAACAAACTCTCATCCTTTCAACTTGCCCAGTTACCTTAGGTCCATCTAAGTTCTTACACATTTTTCTAAAGCAATCACACTGTAAAGATCTTTGACTAATTAAAACTATTGCTGTTAGTGTGAGCAGGCCATATTTAAATTCAATTTTTCCATGTGTTATGAACCCACATGTATTCATTAACAAAATTTCTCTCTTTCTAAAAGCCTGATACTACAACTGGATCTGATTGACACCCCCTTAAACCTACATGTTGCTTTAAGGTGCAAGGGCTCTCCTGCACGGGTCCTTTAGAATAACAGCTTTCAGTTGTAGCATGATAAAGCACCATAGGATTACAGTAGTTCTCCTAAGAGAAATAAAAAGGACTTGTCTTTATCTTCAAAGTTAGTTTGCATTGGTAACACCAAGACCTTATCCCTTAATTTAGAAAAAGAAAAGCAGGAAGCAGTTATCAAGGTAGAAGGATCTAGGCATTCTATAATAAAATACAGTATTTGGTTTCAGTGCTGCCCTCTTTGTTTTCCACCCAGAGCAGTAAAAGGCATAGTGTCTGATTAATTACATTTCAGAAACTTTAGCAAAAAATGGGTTTCAGTTTAGAAAGTGGTAACAGGAGGACTCTGGACACATCCAGAGGGAGAAGCCCACTGGTGTAAGCTTCACAAGCTGAGCAGTATTTTTTCCTCTAAGAAGTAAATGTGTGATTTGCAAGTCTGCACAGAATGGTTTTACACCCAGGGGACAACTTAAGGTATTTTGTGAAGTTTGTAAGACTTACCTTTCTCCTCTGCAAGCTTCATTCTGCTCCAGCTGAAACCTGCACCACCACACACCCTGCTCCACTGAATCCATCAGCCTGCTCCTCACAGCCACAGCTGCCTGAGCCCACTATCACTAAACGTGCTCTAATACTCCCAAGCTGGAGGGACTAAGGGGTTAATCCAGCTCGAAGGCACACATTAAACCGTGCTAAGAGCATTCCACAGAAATACCATCCTGAGCTAGCAGCAGAAGGAATAGCTAACCTGATACACGCTCTGTCCTGGCAACAGACAAATACATTTGCTTTTTAAACTCAGCATCAACAGGGCACTTCGTGGGGCACTCACGAACCTTAGAAACCCCTGGGCAAAAAAGAAACTAAAAATCAGCCGTTGTAGGGACAGCTGCATGGAGAGAAAATAAAATTTTTTAAAAAGACCTGGAAAGGAGTTCAGGCAGCATTAGCTGTGAAAGTTCTACTTTGGTTTAAAGAGACTCACTTCCAGACTTATCCTCTGTCTAAAAGGCAAAATATTTCCTCATTTATTGTAAAATCTGCAGCTCTGCGACCCCCTCTCTTTGCATAAACAGGCCATATAGACTCACACCTACAGGAGAATAAAGAACCCGCAGTTTTAAGGATGCCAGATATTGATCTCTGCCAGGCTATATAAACCAGCAGTTTTAGCAGTCTCTCAGGAGTTTGTTGTAAAAGCAATTGGAACTGCAATTAACAACAGCACATCTTAGGATAGGGAGAGACTTCTAACTAGAAGCTAATTAGGAGGGCAAACACTGAAGCTTGTTAGCTGAGATGCTAATGAGAATTACACTTGAGTGGCAGCAGACTAGCTATTCAGAGTTAATTAGAAACCTCAGCTGATAGTATATTGCTCTTAAGAGCTTTCAAAACAAACAACTGGAAAAACTGTCCTGCAGCTAAGGATCCAGCATGCCATGTTGGGTAATTCATGGGCACGGGGAACAGCCAGAAAATTACACTCAGGCACGAGAGTAATTTAGCAGCACGTGAAAAAGGCTGAGAGAAGGCTTTCAGGAGGTGCATGCCCTCCTGGATGTTCTGCCACAGTTCTGCTCATCCATGGCAGACCTGATGCTACATTATGCACTGCCATGTACATGGCCTGGCCAGAACAGTGTCCAGTTGCACAAGAGGGTGAGCTGGAGGAATGCCACACACTCCAGGCATCACCACCAGCCCTGTGCAGGGCAGGACAGGGACCTGGGCTGAATGAGGAGCCCCTGACAGCATTCCTATGCCACCCACCAGCCTCTCCCATCCCAGCCCTCAGCTATCAGCCAGGGAAAGCTGCTGGTGTCAGCTGTGCCAGGGCGAGCAGCTGTGTGCAAGCTGCTCTCACCATGCCTCTGTCTTCCCTGGGGCACAGGAGGGTTTTACTCTCTCCTTCTCTTTGTGCAGTGAGGAGGCAAAGAGTAAATGGAGGCACTTTGAGGGGAAAATCTTTTAAACATAACATGGCTGCAACAGGGATGGTGAAGTGTGGCCTTACCTGGGCTGAGTTGCATGGCTGATTCCTGCTCTGGGCAGAGCCAGGGAGGCAGAGCAGAGGGGCTGCGTGTTTAAATGTTTCCTCTGTGCCTGATTGGAAGCGCAAGAGCCAGTCAGGGGCAGGGGAGAGGCTGTTAAACTCAAAGTAGGTTGCTTGTTTCAAGAAAAGATTGGATACTGGAGAACCTGCCGACTGGTTTGCAGCACATTTGAACACAAGAAAACATGTGTCACAAGGGAGAGCAGCACTCTGGAGGAGTCAAGGGGATTTTCAGTTTCACCAAGGCCCTGTTTGCATTAAAATTTGCAGCGATTTAAGCAAAGTCTGGTTTTAATTCTGTTCACTGAAACGAATTGCAAACCCATCTGGATACTCCTAAATGGATTCAGGTTTCCAAAAGAAAACCAATGCAATGCAGATTTCAATTAAAGCACACAGAAGAGCACCCAGAGAGGGTTATACACCAGTACAATAATAATAAAATTTAACTTTAGCTAAACAAATGTGACTTTTAATGCAGATGTGACCTAGCAGTCACTGACTAATGGCATGAGAGGACTTTGCATACTGAAACCTCCCTGCAAGACTCCTGGGAGCAGGTATATATGTAAATACACTCCTCACACAAGCTTTTCCGTATCTGCAGTGGAGAGCATGTGAAAGTACAAAGAATTAAGTGTAGACACAAATAATGGCAACTACAATCCATAAACCCATCCATTTCTTAAAAAAAAAAAAAAAGTTCCTGGTGCAGAAACAATATTCTAGAGACAAAATATCTTCACTAAAGCTTTGGGAACATCATTTTCACCTGATGTTTTTGAAGCAAGAGCCCTGGATTGTGGTTATTCAGGTTTAACAGGACTTGTAAATGCTGACTGAAGCTGGAGGCAGAATTCCCCAAACACCAAAGTGATGTAGCTCTGGGCTTGACCAGCTCACTGGAGAATCATCCCAGCCACCAGCAACACACCTTGGATCAGCAGACAGCAGCAGTCCACTAGTGACAAGGACATGATGGTGGGTTTGACAAAGCCATCTCACAAATGCAAACTCACCTGCAGAGGGTCCCTGAGCTGGCTGGAAGCACTGGCTGGAAGTCCCCTCACTCAGCAGCTTGCATAGCCACTCTGTGCTCAGTGCAAAGTGTAACAAGCTGCTTGGCAACTCAAAGCAGGCTAAGTATAAGAAACAGAAAAAATGTTTAAATGCAATAACTTGTATTAATGCTGCAGGGAAGATTTACTAGTGGAGAACTAAGGGTATGGACAGAGCTACCTCCCAGACAGTCCTAGCAGACTGCTCTCAAGCTGGCTCAAGTCCTAGAAAAAAATCCAGCCAGCACAGCATGGAGAGGAAAGGCAGCTGCCCTCCTTGCCTTTCTCACCTTCTCAGGGCTTATTCCCTCCACCCTCTTCCCATTGCTTAGTACTTTGGGTAGATTTTCCCCATATCAAAGAACTTTATGGAAGCAGCCTTCCCAGAGCTGCAGCTCCAGCTGGGGGCAAACCAGGGGGCAAGGCTCTGGGTGTTTCCAGGGCTTGTCTCACTGACAGCAGGTACAGCCCCAGGCCCAGGTGGGCAGAGCTTAGATTTGGCTCTAGACACGTCTGTGTCTGTCCTCTCTCTGTGGCCACAGGGCCTGGAGTGGAAGGCTATGGGACACTGGTACCAGACACAGCATTGTCTGCAGCACATAGTATCTCCAAGGAGTGCTGGACAGTCATTCCAGTGCCCAAGCTGACAATGAAAAGTACATATCTGTACTAAAAAGGTCAATTTAGCTAAGATGGAGCCTCCCTCACAGTCAGCAGGCCATGCTATTTTTTCTCTGCTTGAGCATATTGATACTTAGAGCTTGCTTTGCACCAGTGATAGTGCCTTTTCTGACAACAGGGCCAGAGCTGTGCCCATCCTTTCAGTGCTGCAATGGGCAAATGTACCCTGCCCACCAGAAGCCCTATCAACCTGGGCACAGGGAGCCCTAAAATTGGGATCAGAAGGCACCTGCCCAGGCTGCCAGGGGCTGTGCTCATTCATCCCAAGCACCACTTGAGCCTGTCTGCTGCTCAGTGTTGGCTCATCATGCATCACCAGAGGCTGCAAGGGAGCACAAGGGTCATCTGCTTCTGTGAGATGAAAGGTACCTGAAAATGCTCACTAAATTTGCTTTCACCAGATTACCTTCAGCCTTTCTGCACTTTCTCAAACACTTCTTCAGTTTCTCAAGCTCTTTGTCAGGTCTAATATACCTCGTGCCCAATGACATGCAGGGAGAGCACAGCTCTCCGCTTGGCCACAGGTTAACCTAGACAAGCAATTTCCAAAATTGCTCAGCATTCCAGCTTCTGCATCCCTCCTGTTTCCTAGACAGGCATTTTGGCGAGCACCTTTAACATGCTGTGCTGACAACTTACTGTAGTTATTTTTGGAAAAAAATCAAAGATGTTGGAACAAAGGTCCTATTGGGTCATGCCAACGCATAGAGAGGCATGAGACAATGGCAGTATATATATAGGATGCCTATAGTGATAATCCAGTGGCAGCAGGCTTGTCATACACACGCACACACAAGCCTTAGTCCCCACCATGTCATCAAAAACTCTTCTGCCTGGGGCCACAGACCAAAGCATGGTATTTGCCTGCAGTGCTCAGGACATACTGCTTCATCCCTGAGCAGTCTGTCTACTGAACATGTATCTTTCAGGCTCTGGGGACACTATAGCAAAATTGGGTTCTCTGAATACTTCTCACTGACTTGATGAACAATCTTTTTCCTCAGACATCCCCAAACACAGCAATAGTCTTGCTCCCATTGATTCAGGAGAGCAACAGAGTCTTTTAGATCCTAACAAGCACACACCACAAATCATAACTTTTCCCATTTGTTATGCAATTTCGCTTCCAATCTTCCCTTCACAGGGATAAATACACAGCTCTAACCCTGAATTTCATCCATTTACCTTCTCCTGACTGTCAATCTCTTTCAGCTTTGCTAGCTTCACACTGCCTTGCACACAAGAATCCAACTCCACAAGAGCCCAGTTGTCCTTTCAGGCTGATGATCCCCTGCTGCTGTGGTGAAGGCAGCCTCCCTACCTGCCCACGCTGCACATCTTCAGCAAAATGACACAACCTTTTGCAGATTTTACCTTTCTCCCCCCAGAACTAGGCTGCTGCTCAGCTTGCATTGCAGCTCCCCAGGGACCTGTATTTCAGCTCTGCTGGACATACTACCCCAAGTCTCTGTCTTGTAATGGTTTTGATTTTTTACCACGCTCAGAGTACTGCCTGCTGTCAAGTCTTCACATGCACTGGGGAATTTCCTTTGTTTGGCACATGTTTGTGGGTTTATTAAGGATTATTTCTGGATTTTCTAATAGTGGGGTTTCTAGTAATGGCTCTGAATGGACTTTTTTCCCTAATCCAGTTTTATCTCTCACAACTGATGTAATGCCTCAAAACTGCACGTTTAATGTTCGGTCACTCACCAGTTCTCTTTTTCTTCAGGCAAGAAAAGACAAATAAAACAGGTAGCATCAAGAGCAGAAGCTTCTTCTTTTTTGAAGCTTTTGGCCTTGGGTCAAGAGGGCTTGTCACTGGAAAGCCCTGTGCTTCCCTGGAGAACTTGCATAAAACCTCATTCTCTGCTGCTGCCTTCACCTCCATACCCTCCAAGGGCAGAGTCTGTATCTGTTTTCCTGTGCTGCTTCCTTCCCTCTGCAGTGATTTTTTGGTAACCAAGTACAGCTATTGCATCCCGTGGGAGGGGACTAAAGGAACTTTCAGCCTAAAGGAATTAGTCAATCAGTGATGCTATTTTCCCCTATTCTATCAATTACTTGGGGTTTTGTTTGAATAAGTATTATTAAAACAATGTGTCCACAGTTTAGTATGGTAGGTTTCTACTTTTACTTGCCTTTAAGTAGCCCTGTTTTCTGTGTGACCTGTAATCCCAGCATGCTTGCTTTTCCAAAACATCCCATATGCCATTTACTTTGTCCTTGCTCTACTACAATCACACTCTGCCTTTTAATAGCCATTTGGCTTGGCTTGCTGCAAGCGTACCCTCTTCTCTCACATCAGGATGAAGAAGTCTCTGTAGACCCATGTGTTCCTCACTGTATCCCTGTTGCTGGACTGGTGCTGCCGTGTCCCACTTCATCAATCATTTTTGCTGCTTTGCACTAGTCATACCTGCAAAATCTCATTCTCTGAGTCACCATGTGTGTCTCAATGTAGTGCTTCCCACCTCCCTGCATTCCTCTTTCCTGCT
>NW_009953655.1:3948511-3975595 GCF_000747805.2 Chaetura pelagica | reverse complement strand
CCTGCTGACTTTGCTGTAATGATTATTTTTACTACAGTTATGCAGAACATAAACTTTCTTGTTGTGTTTTATCTTCTCTTTGCATTGGTGTCTTGCCTTTGCACTTTTCGAAGTGCTTTTCATTATGTCTCTAAGCTAGCTCAGAAATTTTCTTTGTTCACATACTCCCTTTCCAGAAGTTTTACCAATGTCCTGCAGGCTGTGGGAGATTGACAGGAGCATCTACATATTATATATGATGGGCAGAAGAAAGCTGAATGTGTCCATAGCCTGCCAAAACAGCAACAAACTGCATTAGTACGATGCTGAGGCAGAGCTCGTGTCCCTGCTCCTTACTGTGGCTTCATCCTCCAAGAAGAGTAGCACTTGCAGGGATCACTGGACTCACATCTGCCCATGTCGTGCTTGTACAAACACTGTCAGCAAGATCACAGAGGCTAGTGAGATAACAGCAGGTTTAAGTACCCCCCAGCATTTTCACTCAAGTTTTTATTCCTGTTAGTAATCACTGCTGAGCTCATCTTTGCAGATTTGTGAGCATCAGCCATCTTGCACTGCTTGGCCAAGTAACAAACTTATGTCTCCTGATTCTTGGGAACACTTAGCAATATTTTTCCTCAACATATCAAACCTCATTAAGAGGCACTTCTTTTATTTCTTTCATTTTTCAGAAATAGGACTTTAACTCAGCTTGGCAAGTCTGTTCCTGTTTCCATCCTAATCCTGCTAGAGAATGTGCATTGCTCATTATCCTTAATAGCACATCAACTTCTTTTTTTGCTTTTCCTTTTTCTGCATGTCTGGCAGTTTTGTGGCTTTTCTCCTGTGAGCTGAGAAAAGCCCAGCTTGTGCACTGGTTTCTTTCCTACAAATCCAGCCCATGCAGAAAGCCTGGGACCCCTCACCAAGCCCTCTGTTCACAAAGCAATTCTTCATTTCTGGTTGCCTCCACCTGCCACAGCCAGGTCACCTCTGCCACCGGGTGCAAGCACAAAAAGGTACCTGCTGCAGAACAAATACTTGGTTTTATTCCTTTGACCGACCACACTCCTCTCCTCAACCACCTCCTGAAATGAACATTCTGCCTCTCCAGTACATAATCCTTGAAGCAGTTCTTGTCATAAAAGCATCTATTTTTTGCATCCAAGATACCACATACTGCAAAAAAACCCACTGAAGTATTTATGTGGGCATACCCCAGAATGAAAGGCTCAGTACATACTTAATAACAAAATACCCATTTCATGTTTAGACCCAGACCAAAGGGCAGGGAACAGCAACTGGTAACAGCTCAGATACTGCTGCTTCAGCCTGTTAAGACTGTTTTTTCCCTGCTATTCTAAATATGTCTGTATTTCAAATAAAAACGTTTCACAAGGATTTTTAAAATAATTAGGAAAGCTTTCATGTCCCATCTGAAAGGGCTCCTTGAAACAGATTTAAAATAAGAAAACATCAAGGAAGACATTAGGACTGTACCTCACTCTTTCATCAGTATATATAATACATAATCCACAACAGGTGCCACAGGAACTGCTGTTCAAGGTTAAAGCAAGGTCCTAATGAAAGGGACAATTACTCTCTAGTGACAGATAAAGAGAAGAAAGTCAAAACTAAACCATGTGAGAAAGCAGAGGCAGGAGTGCTCAAAGTTAAGTGAAAAAGCTACCAAAGCCTTTACCTCGGGGAGAGGTCACTTCAGAACATGGCTGTGAATTGAGGCTTTTATCTGCCACCAATAATCCCCTGGCAGCCTGAAAGGCAGCAGCAAAGTCTGGCTCAAATGAGCCCCAGTGTGGCACGGACCTCTCCTTGGATGAGAGGCCCATGTGGCTGGTGGGCAGTGTGAGTTGCAGGACACAGCCCACACCTTTACGGAGGGGGCCATGCTTGTGCTGTGCTGGATTTCATTTCAAGTTGCTATTTAAAAAGTCTGGTATCAGCATCCGTGTTCAGTACTAAAAACATCATAAAAGCACATTTTTTTTAAAGGAAAAGGAGCTAGTGTCCAACATGGCACCAAATATAGTGGAGAAGGGAAGACTGCAAAATTCTTTAAACATCACTTTGTTCACAGTTGACATAAAAATGCATTTGAAAGCTTGTGACAATAGCCTTACTTAAAAAAAAACCAATCAAACAAACCACTATGATTATGTTTTATTTTTACGTACCCTGATTTGCATTGCACTTGGTCTCTGGACACTTCCTACAGATTGAAAGTTCTCACATGAAGGAAGAGCAGAGAAAAAGATGGTTGTGCCTGAGCAAGCTGAGAGCCTTCTCTGATGAAATAACTACGTCAATTAAATTACTAGGTCAGTGGATGAAGGGAGAGAAGTGCATGTTGTTTATCTCGACTTCAGCAAGAGTTGGAGCACTGTCCCATAACAGCCTCACAGACAAACTGGTCAAGGATGGGCTGGGTAAGCAGAGAATGATAATGTGCCCTGGAAAATGGCTGAACTGTTAGGCTTAAAGGGTTGAGATCTGTGGCATGAAGTGGATTTGAGTCACTCATGGGATAACTCAGGGGTTGATACTGCATCCAATACTGTTCAACATGTTCATTAATGAGGTGGATGATGGGACAGATTGCATCTCAGCAAGTCTGCAGAGGATATAAAACTGGAAAAGGTGTCTCATGCACCAGATGGGTGTGCTGCCATCCTGCAGGACCTCAACAGGCTGGGGAAATGAGTCAACAGGTACCTCTAAATTCAACAAATGGAAGTGGAAATTTGTGTACCTGAGGAGAAATAATCCCATGCACTGGTGTATGTTGGGGCTGACTGGCTGGAAAGCCACTTCATAGAAAAAAACTGGGGGACCTGGTGGACAGATGGAACATGAGTCAGCAACCTGCTCTGATTGACCTGCACACTGCAAGGGAAGAGCGAAGACCCAGCACTGCATGGATAAAGCCATTCTCAGGGCTGGTTCAGCCCCAGTATGACTGTATGTACACAGGGCTGAGATATAAAAGCTCAATGATCAGACAAGATCAAACCATAGAATCATCACATAATCCTAGAATGGTTTGGGTTGGAAGGGACCTTAAGATCATCTACTTCCAACAGCTCTCCATAGGCAGGGACACTTCCCACTAGACCAGGTTGCTCAGGTCCCCACCCAGCTTGTTCTTGAACACTTCCAGTGATGAGGCATCCACAACTTCCCTGGGCAACCTGTTCCAGTGTCTCACCACCCTCACATTGAATAATTTCCTCCTAATATCTAATAAAAATCTACTGTCTTTCAAAAAGTGGTCAAGGCACTGGAATAGGCTGCCCAGGGAGGGGGTGGAGGTACCATCCTCAGAGGTGTTAAACAAATGGGTAGTCGTGCTGCTTCAGGAGATGGTTTAGTGGTCATGGAGGTGTAGGGCAGATGGTCAGAGTTGCTGACCTTGAAGGTCTTTTCCAAACTTAATGATTTCATGATTCAATTTAAAACCGTTTCCTCTCATCCCTTTCCCAAAAAGTATTTTGGGCAGGAACCAAAACTCAATCTAAATCATTTAAAAATCATTATATCAAGAGGTCAGTTAACAAAACCAGAAACAACCAGTGTTGCATATGGAACTCCAGTACAACACAACTGTATAACTTAAAAATAAAAATTCTTCTTAGAGAAGTAACTTTCTGGAATGTGATCAAGAAAAAAAATAATGCAAGAATATTCCTATGAAAACTCAAAACATCAGGCTTTCACTAGAGAAATATGCAGCAATATGAGGAGGTGCAACTGTAAGTACAAAAAGTAGTTTGTTTTTTTTACTTTTCTGATTGTCAGGAGAGAAAAATACCACACTTGCTTTCCTGAACTAGATGAAAGGCACCAGTATATAAAGAAGAAAGATAGTTCTGGCTGACTCAGGAGTAGTAATTTACAGGGAAAATGGGAGTTCAAAGAACAAATAAAGTATTTATTCTTTTTATAATCAAATATAAAGGAATGCTCAATTTAAAGTCTAATTATAAGGGTAAAAAACACTACTAAGAAGCGGTTTCAAGTTCTGCAGCCTTCCTTCATCTTGCCATCACAGATCACTAAAAATGCATTTCCTTTCCTTGCTGCTCTCTGAAAACCCATGGAGCCTGAGAAAACTACATGCAAAAGCTGAAAGTGAAATGGAAAAATGCTCTCAAACCTTTAATAACATGCAGGAAACATTTCCAGGCACAATGTGGTGAAGTGAACACAGCCACTGAGGATGAAGAATAAGACGATGATGCTCCCTATTATTCCTTTGTCCCTGGGTTGTACCTTGCAGCCAAGTTACATGAAGACATTTCCTGTCCCCTCTTCAGCTCAAAGGTTCTCAGCCACTTTCTCTCAGAAGCTGCCAGCCTGGCTTTGTTCTACAATGGCCCTGAAAGTGTCACGGTGCAGCTCTGCCCCTGGGTGCTGTTCCACAGCCGTTCCACCTGAAGGGAGAAGATGCCACCTTCAAGATCCACAAACTTGCCTTAACTCTATATATGCACAAGGCTGCACAAAGAAAAAGTAATGTTGTGCATTAGATAGCAATGAAACATCTAATTGCTTGAGGTTAGGAATTTTATTAATTTTTTTTTTAAATTAAACGTTGATACTTTTCATAACTGGCCATCAGCAGACAAAAAGGTCCTCTACTCATCTACAGCGCAGAATAGACTGTTGCACAGAACTGTCGTTTTTTCCTGCATCACATCTTAGAGCTTTAAAGCAGAAAAGCACAAGAAAAAAACATGTCAGACAACTCTCATCATTACCTCTTTTTGGGTCCCGCTAAAATGTCATCTCAATCATTTTGTTCTGAATGAATGCCCACCTTTCGAGACTGTCCAGGTCCCTGAGCAAAAGCAATACCCCGGACAGGTTTACCTTTGCCTGAAGCAGGATAAACCCAAACACTTTTACCCAACAAGTTTCTGTGGCATGTGTCATGAGGCACAGGATATGTCTCCAACCATCCTGTACTTGCTTCCACCATTGTAAGCACATAGCGCTTACCCTGGCGGCTCTGAGGCAGTGTGATGTAGTCAATTTGCCAGGCCTCTCCAAACCTGTACTTTGACCACCTCCCCTCATACCACAGCCCGGAATACTATCCTGGGTCTTGAGAAGCAAATTTTGTGGAGACATGGTACTCCAGAGAGAATTGAGTCAGATAATGGGACACATTTCAAAAACAGTCTTGTCACTGACTGGGCAAAAGAGCATGGTATTGAATGGATCTACCATATCCCATACTATGCACAAGCCTCAGGGAAAGTTGAAAGGTACAATGGTTTGTTGAAGGCTACCCTGAAGGCAATGGGTGGTGGAACTTTCAAAAACTGGGATAAAAATTTGGCAAAGGCCACCTGGTTAGTTAATACCAGGGGATCCATCAATCGGGCTGGGCCTGCTCAGTCAGACCTTTTACATACTGCAGATGGGGATAAAGTCCCTGTGGTGTGTGAAAGAAACTTGTTGGGTAAAAGTGTTTGGGTTTATCCTGCTTCAGGCAAAGGTAAACCTGTCTGGGGTATTGCTTTTGCTCAGGGACCTGGACAGTCTCGAAAGGTGGGCATTCATTCAGAACAAAATGATTGAGATGACATTTTAGCGGGACGGGGGGGGGGGTCACAGATCTCCCCGTAGTGTCTGAGCTGGCAGAGTGCAGGTGTGGCCTTGAAGCCTCAGTAGTTAGAAAAACATTCCACTGTCTTATCAGCCTAGCAGAGCACACTGTTGCTAGCTACAAGAAAGCTTACTGAAGGAAAAAAAAAATCAGCAAAAAGAAAAATTGGCTTCATCCTGGCTCAAACCAGGACAGAGACAGGCTTTGAAAGTCTCTTCAAAATATGTCATTCAGGGGTAAATGTTTGTTTATGGCACTCAGCTTCCCAGGGTAGATTCTGTCTACGTGAGATTTTATAGCCAGTAAAGCATGACTGAGTACACCTGAAATAAAAATCAAATTGCTCTCCTCTTCTGATTATTCTTCATGTAGTCAAGCTACGGAGAACAATGCAGTTTAACCATCATTAATTTGGGTTTGCATTTATGTTTCATCTAGACTTAATGCAGGCAAAAAAAAAAGAACAAAAGCAGCATATACAAAAGAGAGCCAGATTGCACCAAGAAATTAATAATTAATAACCACTTTGATGATATTTAACCCACCAGCAAAAATGCAAAATAACTTTAAGCCTTACAAATCTCACTGCAACAAACTGAGTTCCTCGTGCTTTCACCCATACATATGGTCTAGCAATCTTTCCCAGTGCAACATGATAACTCAACATGACTTCCTTCAGCCCTCCATCATCACCACTAGATTCATCATTAATTTCAAAGGTATAATATGCAGTTTGGATTTTTATGGATCGAAGAAACACAGATTTGCTTAATCCAATAATCTGAGACAACTCAAGTCAGATGATGCTTGCTGCATTCATCCCATGCAAGGATCCCCACAGGAGACCAGTGGTAGGTCTGGAAAATTAATCAGTCAGGCTAATATAAGCCTCTGTTTTAACATTGATAATGTAACTTGGCCCCAGACAATGTTTTCTGAAGCAGCAGGCTCCTTTCACTTTTACCGTTAGTGCTGCCTGCAGGTTTCCCAGCTGCCAGATCATGTTACTCATATTTTTTAATATTATCAGATCACATTGCAATGGAAACAAATCATTATCCACAAGCTCACATTTAAGTAACTCTGCAGTATATAAATATGTTTCTTAAGTGAGAATAGTTAGAACAACAAAATCAGTAAAGAAGCAAAAATACAGATAGATAGAATTTCTGAAGTAATTTGATTTTGGTACTGTTGAAGGTAAACACCTGAACACAACACTCTTCTTAGATTATTACACTAAGCATTAAAAAGCTGCAGATTTATTCAGTCCCCTTCTTAAGATTCACTTCCTCAGGACCCACAATACGTTCACAAACTCAGCATAGTTTGGATCACTTTTTTTCAGTCATGTACCAATCTATTGATGACATACATTTATTGTAAAGCATTTGCCATGCAACATATTTATTCTAGGGGTCAGGGCAGAGGAAAGAAGGCAGGAGGAGAAGGAATGAGCTTAAGCCACATTGCCTAGAGATGTAAAGATCAGATGCCTCGAAAGCACTTAAAAATACTTCCCAGCCCTCCAGTATCCTGTGTTGGTTTGAAACAGTATTAGTTTGAAGCAGTTATGACAGCAAAGAAAAATGAGTATGAACAAAGTATAATTAAAAGAACTGCTGCCTAAACTTGCCTGAAACAAAAGTTAAAAGATTATTTGTGTTATTTTCATAGATGTTAAATCAAATGCCAAAGACGGTATTTGAAATGTCAACATTAACAAGACATATCAGGAAAAGTTAACAAGCTTTATCTTTGCATTTCCATTGGATGACATGACAGAAACTTCAGTCCTGGAGCCATTTAACAGCAAGATAAAACACACTTAGTGCCTCTTCCTCAAGGGGAAAAATGGGTAGAAAATATTTATTTATGGGGACATAACTTCAAGTTTGGGGAACACTGACTGTGTTTTACAGTGCACATAATTCAAGATGAACTAGACTAGCAATAACTTACTATTTGAATGGTCTGACTTTACCTGGCTCACAACTCTGTAGGCATCTGGGGCACGTCAAACCCAGGCCTCAGGGATGCATTTTGCTTGGAGCCCAAACACTGCAGCCTGGCTGAAAGAACTCCAACATGTAAATACTGAGGTAAAACAATCAGGTTGCACTTGATCAAAATCTACCCATGACATTTGCAGTTTGAAGGATATGAAAACAGCACCTGGGGTGAGGATTACTCTGCCATACTTGGATGTATATGCCATGGGAAAGAACAGAAACAAAATTAAGGCAAAATTAATGGCTGCAAATGGAAGAGCAGGAGGTTTGGCTCAGAAGATATCCTTCCCCTATAAACTTTTTCTTGTTCCTACTTCTAATTTTTTAACAAACCTACAAGTTACAATTCTTTTCATCTCTTGAAACTGTTACACAAAACTTACGGTATAATTATAGTCTAAGTCTACAAGCAACCAAAGCTTTTTGTCTTGAAACTGGGGTGGAGCCAAGACAGTTCCAAAATGATGGCTGCAAAACTTTCAGCTGCACTGAGTAAAAAGAAGAAACAGAACAACACTTATGCAGGACAGGAGAGACACAGTGAGGGAAGTAGAAAAGTTACAGTAAATTAAAACATTCTAGTCTTCTAAGTGCAATGCTTCATCTCCCTGTGCCTGGAAATTCATCTTTAGGGATAATTTTTCCAAAAATTAAATGGCTGTTGTTCTCTGAGTGACAAAAAGATTAAGACTTTAATATTCCAACATCTTCAAACCTAAAGACAGAGAAACTTACCACACCACAGTTCTGTTCCTTGGCTCCACAGCTGAAATAAAAGGAGAGGCTGATCATTTCCTACTAACACTGACATGGGGAAACAAGATGTAAAAAATTGTTTTGGCTAAGAAGGAAACCAGCACGTGCTTTGTATATTAAGCTACTACTTTAAAACTTATTCCAGAATTTCCAAAGAACAGTTGAGTGCTGCAAAGTTAATAAAAACAAGATGTCTCTGAACAGTTGAGCACTGCAAATGATCCTCCAATGTTCAGCAGCAGGACCACCCAGAAATTTCTTTTAAGCTGCAAGCCTAACAGCTGGGAAACCAAGCTTAGGCAAGTTAAACCATTTCTTCTCCTGTGTAACATTATCCTCTCCCCAGACTGCTGTAGATAAATACACCCTCATTCACACATACAGCTGTACACCTAAATTTTGTGTTTTCCAATCTCATCTAGAATCCCAGAGAAGTTTTGGCAAGTATGACTGTTAGATAGAATTAAGAGCTCAAGTGTGGTACTTCTCTGTTAATTGCAAACAGCACTGTGATTGTGAAGCATACCTGCATTTGCAGGGAGTTCAAGTATTCTTGCATATTTTTAAACAGTCCAATATTTGATAGTTGCTGAAAAGAAGAGACACTGGGGAAAAAGCTGAAGTAAGAATGCACCAAGAATTTTTTTTTAAATAACCAGAGAAAAATGACTTTCAGTAATAGTTATATTTTATTTTCTCTTTTACTTTCAATGTGCAGTATTTTTAGCATTATTTTTTTAAACATACATCTAAAATTATACGCTCTCCTTTTCCTTTGAGTACAATTGCTTTTGTGGTTGGGGCTCCAAGCTTTTGCTTGTCATTGCCCTCAAACTACACAAGACAACACCAGAGGGTGCATGTCACATGTGGTTTACCTTAACCTTCGTTAGGTTGATCCAACTGGATGGTATGCATACAGACTGATGGGAATGATAAGCTCACACGAAATGCACGTGACAAAAACCAGCACATGCTTCACAAATGCTCTGCAGCATTTATACCCAGTTAACTTGAATACAGCAGAACCTTGACATAGGAAAGAAGCTCTTCTGGGTACGACTGTGGGATTCTCAAGATTTTGTCAAGGTACCATGCACGAAGAGTTCACCTGAAATCTCAATATTAGGTATTAAAAAGCATATTAGGCTTCCCCAAAATGTTGCTACACTGCTTACTCTAGTTCTTCCCACAGCTTGTTTTCACTTTAAAATAACTACCTAAAAATGCCCAAAGTACTTTGCTCTCTTCTAACTTTCAGCAATTGCATTCTATGATAACCAAAACAGTTTTAAAAGAGCAAAGCACCTGCCATTGTCACTTGGTTGATTTCTACTTTTAGTAGAAAGTTTAGTTGGGATTGTACATGGAAAAAGTCTGCTTTATGCAATGAATGTCCTTGAATCAGTTCCCCTTGTTCTCCCACCCTATCCCTCCCTTTTCACCACTGGGTAATGACCAAATTTAACTGCTTATTGCTGTATTTATTGCTCATTATACCCTAAAATTTATTTTATTTAGGAAATACAAATGCTCAGCTGTGACAACTCCACAAAATCTCAAGACAAACCAGGTCTGCTGCTCTTGGAGGACTGTCTTTGCAGTGTTTTTGACACAACCTCCTTATCTGCTATATAGAGTTAAGAGCCATTTAAAAAGGAGAATGGCACAATGCTTTTAAGGCAAGCCTCCTAAATATCAACAAATTACTTTAAATCCAAAAGGTTCCACTTGTTCCTCACTTTGTTTGATCTAAATCTGTTAATTCATTACTCAGTGCTTTAGGAATGCTGCTGGTGGTTAAGAAACAAGCAAGGTCTTGGTGCTGAGAAGGCATTCCTACCAAAGCAAAAGTAATGCACAATCATTTACTAAATGCTTTAGGCCAGAAATTACATCTGAGTATACACTTTAGAGAAGATTTAAATAAACTCACATTCAATTTCAACTAGCAGAGTGTAAATAGTAAAGAAAATACTTGGAATCCCACAAAGAACAACTGCATTACAATCGGTTGTAGTTTCCAAAGCCTCACTCTTGCACTCAGTGCAAGGAAGGGGGGGTGTGCTGAAATGAAATGCAATCAAACTTTATTTAATGGACCAGTGGGTAGCTGGCCCCAAAACTACAAAAAGTTGGCTAGGATACAGTGTTCTTAAAGCAGGGCCATATTATAGATTTAGTAAAGTAGATTCTTTGACAACTGAATTGTAAAAAGTTTTAAACATTGAACTGTCTAAAGTATGCTCCCAATCATGCCATACCTCCAATCTTGTAAGATTGTAAAGAAGCCAGCTCGACTGCAGAGCACATTAAAGAAACAGTTTGCTTTGGTCAGCCAGGACACCAAATGTAAGCCTGAAGTCGAAACATTATTCCCTGTTCTCAATGAAAAACCCAACAGCCTGATTTTCAGTGTTAGCTTTCTGTCCTCAGCAAGTTAAAACATTTTCTGTGAAATAAAACTTGGGCTTAAGTCAGCCTCAAGGGACAAGCTGTTGTTTATTTCCTATAAATCCAACATGGGCATTTCTTAGTGGCCACTGTTTTGCTGTTACTGTTCTTAACCCATACCCCCTGGCTCTTGTCACTACGAGCAGGGAGGAGTGATTTTAAATATTATTTCAATCCAGCAGTGAGGGTGGAGAAAGTGTGTCTAGGAAGTACACAGAAAAACATGCTGCCAGTGAAAGGTGAGATTTGAAGCACTACTGGCATGTGTATCCACACTAGGAAGACCCTTAAATTACATTCTTCTCAGGTCACTGAGAATTTCCTGAGATGCCCTTCTTTAGACACTTAGTATCCATGTTTCAGGAGGCATACTCTGACAAATCTCCAAGAGAGATTAAAACAGATGGAGTTATTACTGCCAGGAAATCTGTGTGAGGTCAGAAGTGACTGCACCAGCTCTGAAGCTTGACTAGAAGTAGGTAACATGAATGTCTACCTGAAGGCCAGCGATGGGCATTTGAGGGAGGGAGGTCTGTCACATCTGGTGTTTTTCATCCAGCCAGGCTGGTTGTTTAATTCAACGTATTCTTTCACTTGTTGGAAAGATCCTATGGCAACTTTCATATTGGTTTGGAAAGTTTCAGAAAGGGGCTAGCTCCCACGACCCCAAGATGAGGGAACCAGCTATTCTGTTTTAATCACAAGGAGTTTAAAACAACAAAGAATTTAACAGTTTGAAACACAACATATAGTTATATGGTGAGAATATGACTAACTCGATGCCTTAAAAATATAGTAAAATCTATTTTAGATTTTGGAAAATAGCTTACAAAAATATCTTCACTTAAACTATATATCATACAAAAACTGACTGGTGTGTGGGTTTACAGTACAAAATGATTATTGGTGGTTACAAAAGGGAAAAGTGATCTATACTGCCCTTAATGAAAGCACAGGGCATTATATCTCACTGTCTTGAATTAGTTTATCAGAATTAAGATAACTTCTAATCTAAGTCAAAAACTTTCAAACAGTACCTATTTTATTACACCTTTTCCTGAACTCCCGTTCAGTTTCTTTTAAAAATCACCACAGTGCTGTGGCCCAAGAAAGAAGAATAACCCAACTAAGGGCAGAAATAATTCCTCTAGATAGTAAGATCTGTAGAGAGCTAAATACAGCAACATCTACAGTTGTTTCTACTGCCCATACTATAGTTTTCATCTACCATAAGAGGAAGTGACACCAGTGGACAATTCCTTTGTAATTAATTTATGGGCAGAAGCAACAATTTTTGGTCTAGATTGGAATTAGTTTAAATACAGGGGTTTAATAAATACAAATATACACATCTGTATACATTAAATGTCACATGTGTATAATTTCAACATATACATTATATACAGAAATACATACAGTACATGCTCCTCCTGACAACACTATCTCTTTTTTCCAAGTGTCACCAAAAGGTGTGATAAGAAAAGAGACGTTTAATGTAGCATGTGACTGAGAACCAAGGTATAATTTCTTTATAATTAAAGAATTACAACAAATAACAACTAAAAGACAAATGCTGTGCTAGATTTCCCCATGCAATGCTTAGGAATCAACGGGATTACCTGGGTAGAGAGTAAAAACTAAATCTGGCCCTCTGTAGTGTCCTAAAATTCAGGGACATTTGTATTGTGTTTGTGTCTCAATCATTATGCATATGACAGGTGATAAGAGGTTGCAATCTAACACTGTAGCCAGTCCCCAAGTAGCCTACAAGCAGCCATCTGATTAACTGCTAGCATCAATTTTTTTTTAATGATAGTGGTTTGAATCCAGATGACTCCATGGCTCATTTAGGAAAGGTCAAATGGTTTTTGACTACTGGGGAGCTTGTACCATTTTGTCTCTTAAAATGCTGTGCAGCAGATAAGGGCAATTTCTTAAGCACAGAAAAAGCTGATCCAGAGTAACTAGTCCTCTCTTTTACTGCCATGTCCAAAACCAAAGGAATTCAAAAGAAGCTACACTGAAGTGGATCACAAGAATGCCTCCTTAGTACAGTTTCTCCAAACAAATTAATCAGCATATTCCAGTTTTAAAGCACTTCAAGAAAAAGTGAGATGCAAAACAAGATGTAATCTGTACATCAAGATGGATTTCCTAAAGAGACATGAATTAAAGCACAAGGGAAAAAACATGAGAACAATACAGATGTCAAGACATTCAGTAGTGTGGCTTCCGTTCATCTCAAATTGCAGCACAGCTCATGCACCACACATCTTACAATTTTACATATTGTACATGATATAGAAATATTTAAGTTAAAATTTCTTTTACTGATATACTGTACTCAAATTTTAAATCCTGAGAAGAAAAAAGAAAAATGTGTGGTTAGGTATGTGCACTATATCTCTGATGTCACCAACACATACACCACAGGATATCAGAAAGTCCGGAGACAGGAATTACATGCTGGAAGTGTAACTTATGAAAGCCATTTTCTCTTTTCCTTGTTTGTAGGAGACATCAGGAAGCCGTTTCTATGCTGTACTACACAACAGTATATACAGGTACATAAAACAACGTTTTCTAATGACTGTAGCTTGCAGTAACAGTGTCTGTCAGTTTCTTACTAGCTGCAACACAGTGGCCCCAGCTGCACGTGAGGAAGAAGAGTAACACCAGTTACCTTGCATGTAGTAGTTGCTCATATTTTGCAGTTTGTACATGTGCTTCAGGTTAGTCCCAAACACTACTCAAAAAACGCTGACACATTTCCTTCCTCTCACAGGTGCCTGGTGTCAAGAACTACATTACACTTGTCAGGTGATTTCCAGTGCTGCAGAGCACTTGTCCATGCATTCTGGAAGTAAAACCGGAAGGTTCATACTTATCACAAATGCAACCCCAGATACGCTCTTCATCTTGCATTCATATCAGATTTCAACACTCATCATGCAGTTCCATTACATATCAGGATGTTCAACATGCTGTGACCTTGTGGACATTCTGCAAACAAGTTAGTAGTCGATGATAAGGGGTTCCTGGAGATGCTACCACTTCAAACACTGACTGAAAGGCCCTCCGATCTAATTCTTCATCTATTTGATGTCGGTAAAAGTCTATGGCCACCAAACAGAAGATGTTCACATCCACTTGCTCAGATTTTCCCATTCGGCTGATAATATGTGGAAGACTGAAATATATGTTAAGGTCATAATTTGACAGAAGTTTCTCGTATTTTGGTATAGCATTTTAAACACTGTCGTTTGATTAAATTATGTAGTTTTCAGTTCACCAACATAGCTAAAGTGCAAAATGTTGTCATGCAGCAATTAAACTGTTACTACAGAAATCCTCTTTCTTCATTAACTTCATGAAATTTCTTATCCCTAGAAATTCGTTTTAACCTAGCAGTAGTTTTCTTGATCCACTGGAGCAATCAGCACCACGGTCACAACAGCTGATGGACAAAGAGAGCTGCTGAGATTAAAAAGTACAAGTTATTTTTGTTTGATTGTTTTGAAATCAACCCAGCACAGATACCACATGTGTCTTTTGGCTGTTACAACTTATTTGGCTGATGTCATTCTACTGTCAAACCTCATTAATACCACAGTGCACCTCCAGGAGGACCCTTGCAAAACGCAGCTGGTATGTAGAGGATAATGTTGAATTCAAATTTATTCTATCTCTTTTTTTTAAATTATATTTTATCTTGCAGAAGGAAGATAGAACTAAACTTCTAAAGGTAACAGCAAAGCTGTCCATGGAAGCCCTTCTGAGCAAGGACTTTCCCAATCATCTACCACAGTTACAAAGAACAGATCTTAAACCAGTATTTTTAGGTAACTTCATTCTCATCATCTGTTCAAAAGTTACTTTTTTTTACCCTCAAACCTGAGGCACTAACAGCACAAAGTGATACACACCACTACTAACTGCAGTAAATCTGACTGCTTGTGTGTGCTAAATTTGTACTCTTATTCCTCATGGCTACCAATGTGTTTTACAAAATCACTAGATTTACCCAGAAATGGCACACATTGTCTTTTTAGGATACATTGCTGAAATCCATTGACTGGTGGAAGCACTGACAAAAAAACAGGAAAGACTCCACATTGCCATTGCCACAGGTGTTCTTTGTGTGAAATTAGAGAGAGACAGCATCACCCAGTCACGGACCATTGAGGACTGTCCAGTGCTATGTAGTGTCTGGAATACCTGCAAAAATATTTGACAACAGAATAAAGACATGGTAGATGGGCATGGGAAGGAGTTGTTTCTCTTGTAAAGATTCTCTTCAAGTACAAAGCCCTGAGGTTCACAAACCAGATTCCTGGAGCCAACTTTGAGTCTAAAGAATTAATGAACACAATGCCTAGGCAAAGACACTCTGCAAAAGAGTCAGCCAAGATCCAGCTGGACTCACATCTGTGCCAAACTGAAGTAAGCATATAGAAATGCAAGACTTTTCTGGTGCTCCTATTTTATACATGAACTGTGGTGCACATGTGCACCCTCAAGTGATGCATGAGTCCAGTAGGTAAGTGCTGAAGAGCAAAATACCCAGAAGCTTAGGTGCACAGGAGCTTGACTGTAGAGTTCACAAGGTCAGATGATGTGGACCAGTTCTTTGAGCTCTAAAGAGTCTGAGCATCATGATCCCAACTATTAATTTTATCTTTATTTTTCCCATGATCAGTGATTGAACTGTACTGCTGTGACCTGTTTTCCAGGCAACACAGAAGGCTAGAATCACCACGTCACCCAGAAGACAAAGCTCACAGCAATACAGCTCAATCACTACGTAAGGTTTATTAGATCTCACAAAACTGGTATTTGCCCTTCTGACTGAGCTGTCAGCTATTTAAGAAATCTTCTGAAACATTTAAGGAAAAAAAATAAATACAAACACTACCTTATAAACTACTGTTGCCATGAACTGAGGGTAAGGTTGCTGATTGGATAGAAATTCTCCAATAACTTTATTCATTACGTCTTGTGGGGGGAAAAAATCATCAAGGAACTGTGGAAGGATTCGAGCCACCACTCTGGCTTCAAAAGGAAATCCCTTCCTAATCCTGAAAATAATAAAAAAGAATACATTTTATTATTTAATTCCATTGAATATCTCATTCTTTTCCAATTAAACTGGCAAGAGAAATAACATTTTACTTTCATCTGTAGATAAGCAAAAAGAGTCTTCATCACTCAGGAATCCCAGTCTTCATGTAATCTTACTCAAACAGTCTACACAAAGAGGTCTATTAAAGCTTCTATCAGAAGCTGTTACAAGTCTTGTGTCCTCCCTCCACCCCTCCCCTTTTATTTAATAGTAAATTTTGTTTTAAGCTTTGCATCAGAGAATTTTCAATATTATGAATGTTGAGAAAACTGAACAAGAACAAAAAAGACAGGGAGATCACTACTGCTAGTTATCAGAGCAAAGACCATTTATAAGTAGAACATGAGTTTCCATTCATAACATCCTTGCATATTTTTAACTGAAGACCAGGATGACCCATATACTGAACCAGGAAAGGAAGTTGTGCTGCACCATAAAGAGAAAAGGCACTCCAAAATAAAGACAATTTTACTTAAATAACCCTGACTGGAAAATCTTCCTAATAAAGGCTGTATCTGTTGGTATATGAAGAACAAGTTACCATCATGTTTATTTCTTGCAAAAGTTATTTTCTGCCTGTAGTATTCTTTTGCTGACTCTTAGGAGTGATATTTTCAAAAGTGCTCAAGTACTGTTCTAGTGCTGCTCTCATGGAGTGCAGAAGTGAAACCCTCGCATAGTTTTGTGGAAAAACCACTGGACACTGTGAAAAATGTAAACCATTATCCCACAAACTACTATTCAAAATCTAACATGCTATTCTCACTTAAGACTTGAGCTTGAGATTGTCAGATCAAAACAGGGGATTTGAAATATTTCCATTAAATGAGTTCCATGTGAATACAAAAGTTTTATTGTACCCTTCCACTGCAATTACTTAACAGCCTTGGAAAGAGCAATACTTGAGTGGGGGAAAAGGTTTTAAACTCTGAGGGTGGTTTGAAAGATTGTTTTCCATAAACTGGATTTATATCCTCGATTATGCAGAAGACGAGAAGCACTTAAGAGTTTGACCTGAAGGGAGCTGGAAATACATTTATAGGGCTTATGGTTTGTGGAACACAAAGTATCAGTTAGGACATGCCTGTTTTCCGTTTACATTCCTGTACATTTGTGCTGCCTTAAGTAATTCCATCAGTGTTACTGTGTAAACCACAAGTATCAGTTTTAAGCAACAGTAAGCATTGAAACAGCATTAATTAAATATTAGAGCTGTCAAACACAGAAGTGACCACACAGTGCCAAACAGAATCATTTCCCTCCCAGTGCCACATTACACGTTTTATCTTCTTACCTATCAAAAAGGACAGAAACTCGTTCCATAGCTACGATCACAGATTCACTGTCTGGAGCAGAGGGATTTGCATCTGTGTTACGACTGGGGCTGATTTTTTCCTTTCCTAAACCAAAATATTTTGTTACAATTTTGCTGTAAATGCTAAAATGAGAACTTTTTTACCTCAGTAGCAAAAATAAATGAAGAAAATTAGCTCTTTTCATAAACTAGTATCTCAGCACATCAAAGGTATTAAAAAAGCAAACAAAATCTCAGAATGGTAGTGGCTGGAAGGGACCTTGAGATCATCTAATCCAACCCACCTGCTAAAGCAGGTTCACTTAGAGCAAGTTACACAGGATCATGTCCAGGTGGGTTTTGAGTTATCTCCAGATAAGGAGACTCTGTAACCTCTCTGGGCAGCCTGCTCCAGTGCTTGGTCACTCTCAGAGTTTTTCCTCATACAAATAAATACCTGTATACATGCAAGTCAGCATCAGTCCAAGTGCTGCCATTGCTCTGTGGGGGCTCTGTACATTCACTCTGTCCACACTCAGTTTAACTAGTGATTCACTATCCAGCCTAGAAAGTTGCTCTGAAAGAAGGAGTCTTTCTAATCCTCTCAGGACACAATGATAAATAATGGACGGTGTTGACTCATCACTTCCAGACACCATGACTCCACACATCTGAAATAAAGAAAAAAACACAACTGTCTGAGCTGTATTTAGATCATCTCCTAGCACCATACCACTGCAGCTGGTAAGAAACTGCACCAGATATTAAGACAATCTGACAAAACTAAACCCAGAAGCATATCTACACTACAATAATCAAGTTAAGTGTTAAAGATAGCTATGAGGTGATCCCTAGTTATGTGACCACCTGTCACTGGCAGCTTCACAACATACCTGTATAATTCCTGCAGAGAATTCAGGCCCTACATCAAGTGGGTAGTTCTCGATCAAATAGAAAGCAGCTGCACACATTACCAAGATGTGCTGTTGGTTATGGATGTTTACACAACTGTAAACAAGCAGAAACACTAGTGGTCACTTACATCAAAGTCCTCTAGATCACAGAGACAATATAAACAAGGACAGGAGGGCTCCATCACATGCAAGGGTTACTTGGGAAGACAAACGTCATCACCCTTTATGTCCTCCCCCGCTTCCTTCTTCTCCTATCTGCATATGCTGAGCATGATGTCACATAGTATGGAATATTCCTTTGGTCAGCTAGGGTCTGCTGTCCCACCTCAGTCCCACCCCCCCCAACTTCTTGTGCACCCCCAGCCTACTGGCAGGTGTGGTGGGGTGAGAAGCAGAAAAGGCCTTAACTCTGTGTTAGCTCTGCTCAGCAGTAACCAAAACACATCTCTGTCATCACAGGTTTCCAGCAAAAATCCAAAGCATAATCCCATATTAGCTACTATGAAGAAAATGAACTCCATCCCAGCCAAAGCCAACACACACTGGTTATCATGGAAACCCAATGCAACACATGAAATTTTTCAGCAATTACAAG
Organism: Chaetura pelagica; assembly: GCF_000747805.2. Taxonomy (NCBI): domain Eukaryota; kingdom Metazoa; phylum Chordata; class Aves; order Apodiformes; family Apodidae; genus Chaetura; species Chaetura pelagica. The sequence goes on along the minus strand of NW_009953655.1, from coordinate 3,956,837 downwards.
CTATCATTGCCTGACTTGTTTAGAAGAAAGAAACTTCATTACTGATCCTGCAAGTCTTTTTCAAAGTATGGATTCCGACAGAAAAATAAGGTTTAGAGAACACAATTGACCAGAGAGACAAAGTTTTCTCACCCTCAAATATCCTTTTGCTTCTGTAAATCAAACCTAAAATTGGCTGATAAGCTTCAGTTTTAAGATTTCATTGAAAATGCCAAAACCTGCTTCATACAACAGCTCTAAAATGTACTGATAAGAGCAAACAATGAGGAGCCCTTTTGTTCACACATAAGCATGCAACAGTTTGGAGGGAAGGAGGAACAGTCTTACTGTGCTACTCCTCTCAAATTGGAGAGCAGATACTCGCTGATAATTGGAATGAGTTGCTTTGCTGTCTCATCAAGCAGGTCACACTCAAGGATATAAAGAATTCCATGCAGAGCTCCAATCCGACTTGGCATATGAGTGCTTCTTAGGGTTGATTCCAGCAGCCGACTTACTGGTTCAGCCACAGCTTTATCCTAATGCATCCAAGGAGAGTATTTGTTAGAAGTCAATGCTGGTGAATCCTGTCATTTGAAAATACTTGGAACAGATTAAAGAGCAGAAAATTTGGCATGAACTAGGCTTAAAACTACTTTGAATCAAATGTCACAAGATTAATATAATCAGAGATGACTTGCAGATTAACTTGTGAACTGATGCTACTTTGTTATACCTGTAAAAAGTTATCTCAAAATTTAAAGCCATAAAACCAAATATTAGTTCAGTAAATATTATATGCTATTAACAATTCTCTCTATATAGGATTTGGATGGTTGGAATTTTCTGGCCTTCCAGCTAGGGATTCTTCTGTCTGAAACTGTCTCATAGTGTGCCCAGGTGGCCAAGAAAGCCAATAGCATCCTGGCTTGTATCTGAAATAGTGTGGCCAGTGAGAGTAGGAAGGCAACTGTCCACCTGTACTCAGCACTGGTGAGGTTGCACCTCTAGTACTGTGTTCAGTTTTGGACCCCTCACTACAAGAAGGACATCAAGGTGCTGGAGCATGTCCAAAGAAGGGCAACGAAGCTGGTGGAAGTTCTGGAGAACAAGTCTTACAAGAAGCGTCTGAGGAGACTGGGGTAGTTTAGCCTTTAGAAAGAAAGAAGGGTGATGGGAGTTGTTACAGCTCTCTACAACTACCTGAAAGGAGATTGCAGTAAGGTGGATGTCAATTTATTTTCCCAAGCAACAGAAAGAGGAAATTGCCTCAAGTTGTGCCATGGGATGTTTGTTTAGATTAGACATTAGGAAAAATTTCTTCATTGAAAGGGTTACCAAGCACTGGAACCAGCTGACCTGGGAAGTGTTTGAGTCACTCTTCTTCCCTGGAGATACTTAAAAGACATGTAAATGTGGTGTTTAGGGACAGGGTTTAGCGGTTGACTTGGTAGTGTTAGGTTAACAGTTGGACTCTGTGGGGTCTTTTCCAATCTAAATGATTGTATGATCCTATGTTTGTTCTTTAAACATCCAGCTGGTATCAGATACTTCACTCCCTGTTATTGAAGTAAAAAATGTATTGGAATATGTAAAACCTATTCTAAACTGTTATATTAGAAAAGTCTTTTTTCTTACAACCTATTTAAAGTATATAGTAGCAATTATTTATTTCCCTGTATTCATGAAGTATCTAAGATACTGGCCAGTTTTACAGTGTATGTTTTCTTTTAAAGCAGATTCTCTACATAACTGAGCACAAGACAACAAGCAGCTCTTGATGGAATAAACCTTTTTTCCCTTTCCACTAAGCTGTTACATTCAGTTATTAGTATGTGAGAAGGTGTTAGTTCACTGAGGGGGAAAATATAGTCTGCTCAGGACAATACGCTCTCTAAAACTGCTTCTGCATGTTTGGCAACACTTTCACAGCCTTCCGTTGCACAACTGCTGCTACAAAAGCTACTAAAACACCTAACCCAAAACTCTTTCAAAGTTTTTCTTATCACCATTACCCATACAGTTTTACATTAGTCTCATAGAGATCTCCTAGAAATGCCAACTTCTTCCAAAATTTTATTTTTTTTTCCGAAATAATCCCACTCTGAAACATCCATTTGAAAATACTGTTGCTCTCTAGTCTACAGATTTAAAGACAACATCTTTCTTACCCTAAGTATAGAGTGGTACAGTGGAGGAAAGCAAAGAGTGAGAGAAAGAAGAGGGATACCTAACTATCACACCACGCATTCATCACACGCACTGTTCCAGCCTCTCACATTCACCTGTAACATAAATCTAGCAATAGCTGTTCCACAGTCCTCATCTCTTGCCTGAAATGCAACAAATGAGTCCAGGGCAAAGGTAACACTCAACTGAGTAAGATCAACCAGAAAGCACATTACATTCAGCTCCAACCTCAAAAAACCCCAAACCAAACTACGTTTCTGCTTGAATATGGGGCAACTAGTGATGACGTTTGCAACCTCTAAAGCCCAGAATACAAATCTCCTCTTACTTCTTATAGCCATGCAGATCAACTAAGGGACTTTCTTGGAGACAAGCGACTCTTACCAAGTACATATTTTGCAGCAAAAGCTAAGGATGAGTCAACCCAGACACTTGGGAATTTATAACAGACCTTCATGAGAATTTCTTACCATTCCAAGAACAGCAGCAGCTTTACAAGTGGCTGGTATCAAATACTGTACAAGAATCTCATCTTCTGATGGATGTACCTTCCGCAGTTCTGTCAGTGTTGTATACATCATCTCAAACTGATTCCTTTCTGTAAATAAGTCTGATACTGCCAGAAGCTGTACAAAAATTAAAATTTAATATTAAAAAAAGCCCATTAGCAGACAGCCAAAAACTGACATCCCCTCTGTTACAATTTTAAGCAAAAGATTTCTTGACCAACCTATTAAATGCAAAAACATTAACTCAACTGTCTGGAATAACTTGTTAAGTTGTCCAGAATTAATTCCACCATCCATATCAGATAACTATTACCTCCAAACAGTTCATTTTTTTTCCCCCCGAAGATTTACAAAACCAAATCCATGACAGTAATTAATTCTGGAAAATGAACAAATGTTGCCATTTACAATGTATTAGAACACCCACAACACATATGTATCAATCTCATGCAAGGAGAGTTTTCTTTAAAGTCTTTTAGGTGGTGAATAAGGGCTATGAAGACACATCCCACATCTGTATTCTTATGTTTGGTTCTATACTTCAACAGTAAATTTAATCCTCTAATACATTCTTGTTCCATCTTCATTGTCTTACAAAGAGACAAGTAAAATCCTGATGTCTATTTTTAGCAAATAATGATAGTAGGTATTTTACTTGACTAAGTAACAATGAAGTGTTTGTAATACAGCAGCAGAAAATACAATCCAGATGCTTATATAGTTTAAAACATTGTAATGTTATAGTTGTTCATATGTATTTCTCCACTGCCCATATAATAGCACTGGCAAGAAAAATCAGTGTCCCCATATATTAGAAGAGGCCTTACAAATGTTGCTTAGCTCTCAACTCTTGGTAACATACACTCAATCAGGACTCTGGAAAACAGGTTAAGACTTACTGATCGCACTACTTCACTAATCAAGATGACTGGTGTCCTCTTGCTGGGGTTTGAAGGCAATATCCACTGACTGTACAGTTCAAGCAAGAACTGAGAACAAGAATGGATATCTACACCAGCCCGGTGCTTCCTGCAAGGCACAATAAGCAAGTGTTAAATGACTATTCTTAAGCCTTTGCTAAATACTTCACTTGAAATACAATTATTTACTAGCATTCAATTTATAAAGCCAGATTATTTAACTCAGCATGAAGAGATAAAAGCTTAATGATAAAGCAAGGGAGAGTCAAGAAAAAAAAGACACCTTGTGTTAATAGGAGAGGTTGGTGGTGAGGAAGGAGCAGGTATGTCATTCTCATCTTCTTCATCTTCACCCCACTCCTCTTCTCTCAGTGGAGTGATATTGTTTCCTAACCATATGGAATGTATAGAGACCTTGCAACATGACAAATGAAAAAAAAGAAAACCAAACAGAACAGAAGCACAACATTTAACACCTTTGTAGTCAGATTAGAAAAACTTAAGTCAAATACATTTTTCATTTAAATGGCAGGCAATGAACACATAGCCTCAAATCACATTTATATGAACTGCACATCACTTGATGATTTTTTTTAAACTTTTTTTTTTAACCTTGCCCAAAATTTTAGTTTAACTCACTTTAAACTGTATGGCACAGCAAAAACAGCAGCACCATGTGCTTAGTATGGCAATACAGGTGATGCTGAAAGTATCTGTCTATAACCTATGAGCACACACTGACACTGAATGTGCATGAACAATCCCAAAGTCTATATACCAGACAGAATCTAAAAGAAAGTATAAACATTTACAGGTCCCATCTAGCAAGAAAATAATTCAGAAAAGTACAAATCAATAGCTGGCTCACAGGCAGACCTCACACACAAGCAAGTATTCCATGAGAGGTGGGACAGCTGGCCAAGTTACGGTCTACCCTGAATCACTCAGAGATTTTAGTTTAGATCTGACATAAAGCAATGCATCGTAACTGAATTTTCACAAGATAGAAAAAATGTAATAAAAGTCAAGTTCAAAGTTAAGGTTTTAACAAACCTGTCCCAGTTTATAATCCATATCTCCTATTTCTCGTTCAGTATTGATCTGCAGCAAGAGCTTTTCATGGCTGATAAGAGCACCTATAGCAAAAACAGAAGACAAGTTTTTAAAACATGCATGGCAAACTAGACATGAAAATTACTTCAATTCCTGCCAACTGGATTTCAAGTAAATTCCTAAGAGTACCTTTTCTACTTTTTAAATGTAAAATAAATTCACTTCCCCCAACCCCCATGCTACTTACCTGTAGTAGCAGGAGAAAGTGATGGAACAGGATCCCAAGCTTGGTATAAGTGATGAGTTGCAATATTATCTCTCTTAGATACCATTGCTTGGATTTCCCGTTCAACAATTCCCCTGATAACACTCAGCTTCCTCCCAAACCTGAAAGCCCAAGACAAATCAATTTAAACAGATTTTCCCTGTACTCTGTTTACTAGATTTTAATAAAACATTGTCTTTTTCAGATACTATTAACTCAGCAGGATCCATGTAACTTCTATGTAAACAGATCCACCTGTATACATTCTTGCTTAGAAAATACATATTTTGCTACAGCTAAATTAAGCAATTGTAATTATGCATTAATCACAAGTATAACTTTAATGCATTTTAAAGCAAGTAAAAATATACCTTGTGTCCAGAGCTTTTAAAGCTTTGTTGCGGGGCTGCTGTTCCAAACAGCTAACTGCTGGATTGCCTGCAACAGGTATTGTCATTGCACTCAGCACCAAGGAAGTTATGGCTTGTACTGCAAGAACATTAATTTGGGTCCTCTCTGTATCTTCCTGTAAAATGAACTTACTGTAATTTGAATTGTAAAAAAAAAAAAAAAAAAAAGATCCTGAAAGCCCTGATTATCAGTTTGTCACCTTCCATTAAGTTATCATTAATAAAAGACTAGACTTCCTCCCATCCAGAGACCTATCTGGCCTAAGTACTGCACTGAAAGCAAGGTGCCTGTAGAGGCAACACACTCTTCCATCTCATCTGCCATTCTGTGTGTATCCTCTCATATCCCAACAGCATTAAAACATAAAGATGTTCACTTCAGAGCTTTCAAGGTATTTAGTCTCTTTGTTTCCACCTACCCATTGTTTCCTGTTGAACAAAGCACCAAATAAGACTAAATGTGAGTTGGAAACTCTTCAGAGAAAGATTAATGTTAACAACTTTTTATAGTAATTGACTGTTCAGGAATAAAACTCAATCTCATAATGTATTTTCTGCAGCATTTTTCTGGACATCATTATCCAGATATAGCTGATGTTTCTCCTAAACCTGGATGCTACACATTCATTACTGGACACCAACAGAAGTGTGAGAAAACTGTCACCCAACTTTCTTAACATATTTGGTTAGATTAATTATATTATTCATATCTGAGGCACTGACATTTGAAAGGCAAGCTCCTCAGGTTTTGATTTGGTTGTATTGATTTTGAGTCCTTTTTGAAAATATCAGACCACAAGAGAGTCTGAACTTTTTAATAGAAGATGGTAATAAATTTTCATCTTTATTTTTTAAAATATTGTATTTTTATTTCAGAAAATCTTGACATACTGAAATTAAAAATAGCACTAGAAATGGTTGTAGTTTTTAATATATTAGTTTTCCTTGGAAAGTAAAGGAGCATTATTATTCCTGTTCTACAAATAAATGCTCTCTACGTATCAAATAACGCGCTACCAAAAGCTATTTTGCTTTAAATCAAAACAGCCACTATGTAGAAAAGCTTAACTCAAAAATTCAGCAGGCTGCACAGCAGGTCTCCAAGGCAGTCGAGCTAACAGAATTTGCTAACCCAATGAAAAGGAATGATGATGTCCTACTCCTTTTTGGAGTCTGACACATAGGAACAACCCACCTTGCCTGCTACTCACTATTTGTAGGTATCCACCCTCTGAATTCTTCTAAATGCTTTAAGCTCTGCACCTGCCATCAAGGACCATTTACAACGTGGGAGAGAACACTGTATGAGTCTAGGTAAAAAACCCTTTCAGGTCAAAGAGCCACAACACAGTAAATTCATTCATTAGTAGTAAAGACATTTGAAAAGGGAAAGTCTCTCATGATCCCTAAGTTCACTCTCATTTTTGCTTTGGGTATAGATAAACGTCTTCAGCTCTGATCCCCAAATGCCCACCAGTGAATTCTGCACCTAAGGCATCCAAGTTAGAAACCCAACATACAGTTTACAGCTGCGAGTGAGAGACATGGACATCCATCTCTAGGTCAACTAATTTCTAGTGAAGAATCTTACAAAAAAAAATCTTACCAAAGAAACTTCCTTTCAAGTTTGATTATTAGGTAGCACAAATAATTGCAGTAATACATACTAGTTACAGTTAACTAGTATATTTCCTAAAGGCACAGTTTTCTCACACCTCATTTCTTTCCAAGTTTCTGGAGTTCCTATTGTGCCTAAAGGCATATTATCTAATCAAGCAAACTTCGAACTGTGTGTGTGTTGAGTGACTTAATAATATAAAGCTGAAAAAGTTTCACTAAATCTTTTCCATACTATTCACAAGCTCGCAGAAGCTTCAAGCCAGAAGACAGATGTGTCTGAACTCACAGGGACATGAAGACCAGGAAATACAAAGTGGAAATAATTTCATAGTTTTAGAAAATATTTTTCTGCTTTACTGGCTGATTAACAGAAACATTTTTCTTAGTTTAATTAAAATTTAATTAAAAAAAAAATAAAAAAATTCAGTGAATGACATTACCTCTTGTTGGTTCTCCTCTTGGTCCATTACAATAGGTTGAGTTACGAGCACACCAAGCAAAGTAGCCCAAGTCTCTTCAAACTGAGTACGGCTGATCCATCCTATGGAAACACTCACGAGATAGCCATTTATGTCTTAACACACACTTATGCATGAAATACTATTAAGAAATACACATTTTTTTCCACAGATTTAATTTAATAACATTTCCTATTCAATTCAGCATTTTTTGTAATCACCACAGCTTAAATTTAAGTATTCTACTTTAGAAAGTGATGAACTTGTTAGGATTCTGAACATTATTATTTAAATTGTCCTGTCCATGTTCTTTGCTATAAGAATATCAAAATTCTTATTGTCCAGCTTTCAAAGCATTGATATCTATCAGGTTTTCACATGACAGAATATCATCCAGAAAATATGACCATTCTCACAGGAAAGAGAGTTGTGAAGAAACCTGTAATTATCCAAGAAATCTTCATGCCCTAAAAGCAAAACAACTCAATTGCCTAAAAATAGACCATTAAAATTCAATCACTTCTCAAAAATTTTCCGAACAGATTTTACCTATAAAAGACTGCAGAGGTTTCCTGAATAATACATTGCAATTTATACTTATGATATCTAAAGAAACAAATAAGAACATAAGAATCTCATCTTAGGCATTAGGGTGATCAAACAGAAATCAGTGGCACATCACAAGTCAAATACTAACCTCTAGATCAGAGTGGGAGGAGGGGGAGAAGAAAACAGAAAACCAAAAGAAATTCCATAAGCACATGAAAAATTTGATGCATTACTTTTGACAGCACCATTTGTTGACAAAGCCTTGAGCTCTTGAGCCTCACTGCTCTCCTTCAGTAAACCATGACATATCAAGAAGCTTTAAAGTGACAGCATCTCATTTAAAATATTAAGTGTGACACTGATTTTTATGCAT
>NW_009953655.1:3927753-3948481 GCF_000747805.2 Chaetura pelagica | reverse complement strand
GTCAGAAAACAATTGACCATTCTGTGGAGCATACTGAAATCACCTGCCTAACTTGGAAAGGTTTTTGGATTTATTTCTGTAATTTTTAACTTTTTCTCTGCATTGAGCAAAATGTAAGAATTATTGCAATACAGTTACTAACCTGCTCTGGAATATTATTTCTCTTTCACATAATCAAGGTAAACAAATGGTACCAGACTCAGTTATCCAGTAACTTTGCAACACGAGTAAATGTCCAGTAAGAGTGAACTATATTCATTTATAATTTTGTACATACCAAGTGTATTAATGCGATAGATGAACTCCTTAAAGATTTCTTTTTCTTGAAGGAATTCTACTGGGATTTCAGGAAAAACTGTGCCAAAGTCACCTGCAGGCTTTGGTGACCAGCCTAATTTCCAGACCTGAAGAAATATAAAGAAAGACTTCTTATCCAAAACAAAAATAGTATTAACACAACAGCTATAAATATATATATATGCACCACTGAAAAGCAGTAAGACATCAGTAAATAAAAGTAACTCTTCAAATACCAAAAAATCAGAGAAAGATTAAATATCTAACATAGGTAATACACACTTTACACTGTACTTCCAAATTATTATTTTTTTTTTGCTTATTTGTCACTATGAATTAATTATGCAAGCCTCTTGTCCAAGTTTGGACAGGAAAGCAAGTAAGTTCCTGTAATATATTTCAGTTTAGAAGTGCCAAATTACTCCTAGATTGTGCAGCAATTATGCTGAAAGGCAAGTCAAGGAAAATACTGCACATACTATAGATGGCTGAAAAAAGCACAAAGGAAAACCCAAGAATGGGCAAAATAGTCTCAATAAAAAAAATTAGTACTTTTTAACATCCCCTCAAAAACAGTGCAGAGAAACAAAGACTAGAGAAAGGGCCTTAAACATATCAGTAAACCCCCTTTTGCTCTACCTAATAAGCATCTAGAAATGTTTCTCATCATGGTTGATCAATGGTTGAAGTTGATCGAAACTAAGTAATTTCACAGCACTAACAATACATAGAGGTAATCAAAAGATGTTCTTAAATCCATGTTGAAGTGGCCAAAGAGAAAAGACTGAAACTCCTTATCCAAAGGATCCAAGATGAGTTAGGAAAGTATGTTAATACACAAATCCAAAGATACCTGCATGGTGTATGGTACCATATACAAATACTTGAGTCAGTTCAAACACCGCTTTAGACACCTCAGCACCAGTGTATGATTGTAGAACTTACAAAGATTTAAAAAATGCATTTGTCAATTCAGGTGTCATAGAGAAAGTAGCAGCATAGGTTTTCCCTCTTTCCAGGGTAAGCAATCCCACTGAGCAGGAGGAAATATTAGCCCTAACAAAGCACCCAAGTCACTGCTCGCTTTCCTTTCTTTAACTACCACCTGAACATTCTTTCACGTAAGAGTGTAAGGAGCAACTACACTCCTCTCTAGTCAAATCTCCGATTCCAAAATGAACTCTTATTTGATATCTTTACAATGCTTTGCTACTCAGTGTTTAAAAAGATAAACTGGCTGACTGAACCAGCTAAAGGTTGAAGTCTTCCTGTAATAAAACTTCACATGCAGTACTGTATCTGGTTTTCAAAAAGCTGTTCAATAGCCTTTAAAGTCCTGAAAACAAAGCATAATGAACATACCAAGGGAGGTACTCTTGTATAGCTGTTCACTAGAGGCAGCCTTGCTAAACTGATGATGATATTCTTGAGGACAGGAGTCAGAAAGGCTGGAATACAGCTGTTTCTTTTGTGCCCCAGCGACAAGACAGTCTGTAAGCATTCCACCATCTCAGCTACCATTTCACAAGCTGCAGCAATGTGTTTAGTTTCTTTGTGAGAGAAAAAGAAATTCAGTTTTATGAATCTATTCAAAAGACAAATAATTTTAAAAAGATACAGAAAAACAAAAGACACTTAATGAAAGAGTATGCCAACTAAAAAGGCCAAAACCACAATTAAGGATGAAGAGAAATAAGTATTCTACAATATTTCAGCTAGTTGAAGAACACTACTACTCCCCCCACAATGCAATTGCTTGCACTGTTGGGCAGTCTCAGTACTGGAGGTTACCAGTACCTGAGATCTGTCAGCATAGAAACTCACATGCTAAAGCCCAGCAAGAACAGGCTACACTGAATAGAGCATTTGTTAGAATTTTACATTACCAGACTCATCTGTTTTATGAGAAAACAGTCTCATAGCTGGCTCTATGTTAAATCTGACAAGCAGATAATTTCTGTAGATTATATCTTAAGGTATCACGACAGCTGAATATGGAAAACAATGCTGTCCACACTACAGCACTACAGTGGACCTTCACCTCAACTCACTGCTCCCATACAGAAGAGCTAATGAATCTGCCATTCTTCAGAAGAAATATTAACAATTCTACCCCTCCCACAGGAAATTTAAACATCTCACAACAGTTCAAAAACCTCAGGCTGCAGCATGCTGCACAGCTAATGGAAACCCCCAAAAGAAAAATGTGCATTAAAGTTTAGTTTGAAAGAAAAAGCAACTTTATCTGTTAAAAATATACATTGTAATAAACACTTCTCAAATAGAAGTAAGGCCTCAGATGAATTCATTATTAAAAAATTAGTAATGTGAAGGGTACAGTGAAAGATTAAGGCAAATACAGAATTCATTGTTTACTTACTCTGTGTGTTTGAATCAACTTCACCCTCAATTAAGCCTTTTGATGTATTCTTCTTTCTTTCAGGACTAAGAAGTTGATTACCGGGTTCAACTGCAACTGAATTTGACAAAAATATTTCAAAGATTCAGCCCTTACATATCTCATATTCCATTTTTCTTGTCAAAATCAAATAGTAGTAGAATATTTATATCTCCAAAGTATCAGCTAAGTTCAAAAGTAAACCAAATTTCAAATGAGAAATTGAAATAGCGAAAATAAATTTGTCAAATAATTTATCAGTGATGACTATTTATTAGAGAAAATTCTCTCATGGCTGTTCAAATTGGACTCACCTGCTTCTATGATAAATCTAATGCAATTAATTAAGGAGCACGCATATGTCACATTAACTGCAGAAGCCAGTAAATTCCAAAGACTAGGCTGCTGTAATGTCAGACAGCAACAATCCAGAGCAGCTTGAAGATCTATACTCAGTGGGATCTGGTCATGCATTAAACGCCATGACAGTGCCTGTAAAAAAAGAAAACATTTCCCATTAACAGCAAATTCTTACAACAGAAACACTTCTAACCAAAGGTATTTCGATTTTTTTTTTTTTATTCAGCAATATAGCAAGGTGTATTTTTTTTTCCCTAAGGAAATGTAAGTACAAGGAAATTATGAACACTATATACTGTCTATTCAGTGTCTCCAAAATCAGCACAGGGCCATTCTCCCAAATGCCAAAATAATTCAATCATTCAATCAACTTCTCCTTGTAAAAACCTGTCCCTGTCCCATTATTCCATCTGATTCACTAGCACAAGTCAAATAAAATAACAACTGAAGGAATTTCTACACTTAAGAAAATTTCCCAGATAAGAAGTTCCTCAATAGTGATCAGTTTAAGTTGTTCCCTCTCCCAGCACTTCATCACATCTTTAGTTATACTGTAATTTCTTACCTCTACTGACATAACCATGAATTTCAGGATATCATCCTCTTTGTCAGAAGGAACACGGAGACCAGCTGGTAGTTTTGAGAGTAACAACAAATACTGAGCCAGTGCACGACATAGGGTCATCATAGACTGATACATGACTTCATCTCCTATAAAACAAGACTGGATGAAATCTAGCAGTTTGCATTTCTTGCCCTCAATAAATGTTTTTCAGGATTATTTCATAAGCAACTTTTATGCCAGGTGTCTTGATTATTTTAAAATAGTAAGTTAATATATTCACAAGACATCCGTAAAGTACCTTTGCAGAGGGGAAAATAAACTTTAAAAAGACCATTATTTCTATTACCAAAGATATCACTTAGTTTTTTCCAGTAGGCTGATGGCTCAGTTGGCAACAGCGGTTGAAAAACCTGGTGGTTGGCAGGAAGGTTTTGCACAGTGGTAGACACATGATCCAGAGTTACCCTCCGAGCTGTTTCAAAGAAGCTGCTCCTTTGGTCTCTTGATATTTCATTCATGCCAAGGCTTAAACAAGGTGCTAACAAGCTTAGGTTGAATTCCTGAAATCATATAGTAAATAAAAAGTGAAGAAATTGCTTTTAAAAAGAAGCTTTATCTGTGTATGATGATACTATTCTGGCATATTAATATGGTAGTAGATTAACAGCTCAATTATTAATTAGCTTGTTATTGTGACCCTTGATCTATTATGGTGTAACAATACCATATTTAAGACCATACTTGTTTCACATTTAAATTCCAAACATTAATGCACTGGAAATTAAAAAATCAATATGCTCATTTCAAATTTTCAGAACAGTATGGGCATAAAGGTTAAGGCTGACTCATATACAAGGAATCTTCTAACAATAAGCTTTCAAACAAACAAGACAAGAAAAAAATTATAAACATCCTCTTCAAAAGACTGTTTCATCTAATAAAGAAGTTACCTTGCTGGTCATGAAGGAGTTCAGGTCAGGCTGAGGAATCCTATTTACCAGCTCTGCACCTTCTAGCAGTGCCGAGTCAGACTTGATCCAACACTGTGACCTCACTAGAGACACATACCAGTCCTTCAATAATTAAAAAAAGAAACTTATTACCTATTTGTTTTCAGAAAATAATGTATTTCATGGGGACTGGGGAAGAACTGCTAATTGGCTTGAATTGTGGTCCATTAAAAAGATCATTAGAACACATTAAGGTAAACGAACCCCTCAAAGAATAAAGCAAGGCAAAAGAGACAAGTGGTGAGCAACCTGGTCTACTGGGAGGTGTCTCTGTGCAGGCAGGGGGCTTGAAACCATATGATACCTAAGGTCTCTTCTGTTGAAGACAGAAAGCCGTGGTAAATGGTTTCTGAGCACAAACAGCACTTCCTCCTGCTATCTAGATGGCTCTCAATCTCTCTAAGTCAAGGAATTCCCCATCTACTTAGTCTCCTCCAAACTGTCAGCCATTCAAATAATTGTGGCTGTCTCAGTTACACACGTTTCATATTACTGTGCATCACTGTGCAATAAAAAGGAGTGAAAAGGAGAAATTATCTGTGCCATGGGAAAAGCAAGGAAAAAAGACACAGTCCCCAAAAGCCTTGTTCTTAGCTTCCCACCCTGCTTTGAATAAATGCACCTAAGCACATGAAAGACAGAAAAAGTTAAGTAGTCGTGTTCAGTCTCTGGAAGTAAGTTAAAAGCTCAGAAGTGGCAACTGAGAAGTAATGCTTACTTTCCAAGGGAAAACCAACAGTTTCCAGGAAATTAATATAACTGATCACTGTATGAACATACCAAAAGACAAGAGTATATACCGGCCTCTACTGAACCTGATGTAAATCTTTCCATTTAAGTTACACAATGCCAAGGCAGTTTCAGTGACTCTTTCTAAACATCATCTTACTTTGTCTAGGATTACATTCTCTAAAGCTGGTTGGTCTTCTCCATCTAGTGGGTGTGAGGTAACCAGAGGTGAAGGACTAGTTGTGTCTGGTGCTACCATAAGACGAAACCTATCCAAGAGTGAGTAAAGTCTTTGGTGTCTGAAAATAGAAGAACACATCAACACAGAATTAACCTACTGAGTTTTATAAATCGTTCAAAACCAGAAAGACATTCAGTAAACCAATTCTAATTCTGTGAGAGAAAAGCAGTAGGGTCTTAAGTTCTTTATGGGATATATGCAGTCAGATGATGGAAACTGCAAATTTCACCAGTTAAAAAAAGACAAAAACAAATTAACCCAGCACCGCCAACAACATAGATTTAAATTTAAATTAAATTTAAAGTTTGTGTATACTTAAGCATAAAATGAAAGCTGTGTCGTTTTCTTTAGGGAGTAAAACTTTTTAATGAACAAGAAGAATAAAACAGATACCAAACAAGAATCCACTAAACCAGACCTTTAAAAAAATGTATTAAGAATATTGCAGTTGTGTACTTACAACAGTGTCAGAGGTTTGGGGTTTTTTTTGGTTTTGGCTGCTTCTTTGGTTTGGGTTTTCTCTATTAAATTACTGCTATCAAGAACTTGTCTGAAGTTATTTGGGGATTTCGGAGTTTTTAAAAAATTCAAATGTAACATGACTTATGTAGGTACATTACTACCAATCTACAGAAGTCTTGGGCTTTAGATTCTTTACCCCTATTTCTTCCTTATTTCAAGACAACAGTGAAACTCAAACGGCAATGACATCAAGAGGAGTAAATTAGGCTCCAATATTAAATAAAACTTTTTTTAAAAACTGAGTAATCTCCCTTTTATAATAGCTTACTTTTAAACAGCTAGGAGGATAAACAGTTAAAACTCAACAAAGCTATCTAGAAAATAAAAAGAACAAAATTCACATCCTTTCAGCAAAATTTGAGGAAAATAAAGCTGTCTTCCATAATGTAGTTTGTCAGAATTAATTCCTAGATGCTGTCTCTAAAAAGTTAAATACTGAATGGGCTGTGGGAGAGTGAATTATATGTCTCCAAGCCTTTAGCTTGCTTTACTTCTTAAGTATACTGCAAATTCACCTCATCCAACCCAACTATCCTTGTACCAGAATATACCTGCACCTCGTAAGAGGCTTCAATTCTGTTTTACCTCCAAAAATGGTCCACTATCTCATCTTAAAGAAAAAAAAATCCAAATATAGGAAACCAGAGCTAATATAATTAGTACTAGACTGTTATTTATTCTGGCATTTTAACATGTATTGGCATTATTTACCTTGTTGCTAATCCACTGTTCTGAAGGTATTCCTGAATTCTATCCAGTTCTTCAACTGGTAACTGAGTAATGCTGTTCTATAGGAAAGAGTCACAAGAATTTTATATGACAAAAATGAATAAAATACCCAGAAGTACTTTGAATAGATTAGGAGAACTATATACAGAGAAACTGAAGTGTAAACATTCACATATCTCTATATTAAATACAAAAAGTTAATTTCTAATTAAATAATTTCAACATCATCCTATTTTGATCTACTTAAAACCCCATATTACACTTGATTATATTGCTAGCACTATTCCATCTTATTTACAAATTAATATATTTGCTTTTACCTGTAAAGTTGCAGCCAAAAGCATTTCAACTCGACGACAAGCCAGCATGTCAACCATGCGAGCAAGCACACGGAATGGGGTACACAGGAGCTTATCAACATACAGTGTTAGGACAGCCCCAGACTGGCTGAGATGTATTCCCTCTAAGCACTGCAAAGTCTTCTTCAGAGTTGTGGGCTAGATGTTGAAACAATAAGACAAAAAAGCACAATCAGTTAGAATACTAAGATCTTAAATCTAAATGGAAAGACATTTAGAAAAAACTACTGCAGACAACTACCTGATTAATATAATAATCTATATATGAATAGGCCTGTGTTACTTGGTTTATTTAATTAACAGGAACACTAAGTTGTCTGATGTTTAATCGTAAAAAGTTACTCTTACAATGAAGAAAAAAGTACGGAGCAAAACTTTTAGGGAAAAAACTAGAGTCACAGGTGCAACTGCAGAAAGCTTTGAGAACAGGGAGAAGCTTGGACATTAGCTAGAAGGAGGTAGGAACATAAACACAGTGAAGACAAGAGATGGAACAGAAATTCAGATAAACATTTGGGATAAGCATTTTGAGTACATGTTTAATCTTAGAAACAGTAATAGCTATTCAGGACTAAAAGGGAGTGCAAGGAAATTTTTTCTATTTTTTAAAATACGAGCATCAATTCAGCACCAATAATATGACGAGAGAAACAAACTAGTTTGACTTGTGGAACCAATCTTCTTTAAGAGTAGATGTAAATATCAGGTATTTTAATTTTACTGACTTTTCTGATTATCACCAAACCTTGCACAGAATCACTACATCTTCCATTCAAACACATGTAGTTCAAGCTATGGATTTACTCAGATTCTTCTCACCCAACGTTAAAGTGTTTTTTTCACATCCATAAAGCACTACTGCAGTTGTACCAGATTTGCATAGAGACAACAGGAAAAGAGAGGTAGTATCATAAGGCTACTGAGGGTCCGGTAGCATCTCCCCCCATTAGCTCTAGAAGAAGCCCAGGAAATTACATTTCCCACCTTGGGAGTTCCCAAGATTAAGAGGGATGCATACAACCTTACATCTCTATAAAACATCCATTCCTGTTAATTTGAAAACTAAAATAATCAACAGAAATCATACACTGAACTTCTTTTCCCTCACCAAGAGGCTACGACTTGAGGGGCAGATCACTGGGGAAAGCGTGAGCTTGCAAATAATTTTCATGCTATTAGAGCCAACGAAGATGAACTAGTTAGTCTTCATGCCTCTGTAGTTAGTAATTCTGTTATTTATGCTACCAAGGTACTGAAATCAAAGAGAGAAGTTACAGCTTTAATTGACCCCTCAGGTATTTATTATGCAAGGGTAATAGGAAGGAAGAAAACCAGATTAACAAACTCTACTCAAATCCATCAACCCGATGGATTGGAACATATCTGATACTGAAGTTGCTAACATAAGGCTCATTGTTTGGATTCTTAAAGAAGTGACTTGAAAAATAAAATGAAAGTTGATAAATGACCCAGAAATGTCAGAATGTGCATACTTATAAATTAAACTTAAACTCTGAAATATGTGACGCTATTCTTTACAAAGCAGTCAAGAAGTTAAAAACTTACAGCTGCAAGATTCTCACACCGTGACTGAATGGCCTGGATGAAGAGACCACTGGCTGCCGAGTTCCTGTGCACAGCACTAATGAAGTCCTGTACTGGAGGCTCATGGGACAGATTAATCAAGTCTTGAACGTGATTCACAATAAGCCAGGTCAAGTGTTCTGAATCATGCAGGTTTTGACACTGAAGGGGAAAAAATTCAAACTCTGATTCCAGTAATAACCATGTTAAGTGTTTTAATTAATGAAAACTTTATCAGACACACCATGAAGTTTTTCATATATGATTGTGGTAGCTATTTTTTAAAATGGCATAAAGTGTCCATATTTTAATATCACCATCATTTTTACATGACAATTTTTCCAAATGCTTTTCATCTTTTCACAAATTAAGAGATTTACAATTAATGTGTAGCTTTTTTTAACACTAAAAATGCAAGTTAGAAACAAGTAAATTGAAAAGGTTGATTCAAAGATACTGCTTTTAATTAAATGCTGTTTGAAATAAACATGGACACACAGAGTCTTCTTGTAAAATGTGATTTTCATTTAGTCTTCTTTTTAAAGATTTCTTATCACTGTCCTTAAACACAAGATGATTAATTTCTGGAAAGAAAATTCAAAGAGATCTGTCAATAATTACCTTGGACTATCTCTAATCTGACTCTGGTGACTCAATGTTCACTAGCACTTGAAGGGTTTTTTTTAAAAAAAACAACAACACAACTTGTTTTAGTTTAATATGAAAGGAATGCAGTTTGCCTGCCCCCAAACTGCTCTGCAATGCAAACTGAAGTGCAAAATACTAGGTATTAGAGAAAGATTCACTTCAAAAGCTCCAAAATGAATTAAAATGCTAATACTCTGCAGCAAGAGGCCAAAGCCAACACATCTTAGATCACTCCTAGCACATCTCAAGTAAGGGACATGATATCAAGCAGGCAATTCTATTACCTGCCAGGTACCCTTTAGAAGCCAAGATAATCCTGAGTTCAGAATAGAAAAAAGGATGCCAAACAAGATCATACCTAAGCCTACAGAAGCACCACCTGAAAATACCATTACTAGTTTCACAAGTCCTCATTTTTCACTTGTGAACCAGACCCTGCTAATGCACATTAAATAACTCCAAACTACAGTTATAAAATTCATAGTTCAAAACTTACAACATAGTCACAAAAAAGAATGAGTGCTCCTCTTCTCACTATCTCTCGATTGCACATGCCACGTTTAGACACTGAATTTGATTCATCACTGTCTCCAGATATCTGAGGGCTAAGCAATTTAGTTGTAGAAAGACTGTGTCTCCTGCAAAAAGCACATTATATTTTGTTACCATTTTATTAATATATTTTGCTATGCTGGCTATTGAAACATTAAGAATCAAATTGTTTGGGATATCCTACTAGTGTCTTTACATAATACTTATTTTCCTAGAAATTTCATTCAAACATTAGACTGCTTTTGAAGTATACACTTTGCCTTCCATCAGCACTTTACTTTCGGCATCACTTTTTTGGTTCTGTAATTGTTGCTTCCTTGGACAGTCTGAAGAACTAAACAGGTTATTTAAAAGAAAAACAAAGGCCACTGCATGTCTGAAAGGATAACAGAACCTAATTCTGTATTTCCTTCTCAGATCAAACCAGTGTTCTTGAGCACTTAAGTCTAGTGTCAGATCAAAAGTGACACCCAGCCCAGAAAAAAGCAGGTTACTAGTAAATCAGAAAAGGTAACCACAACAGATAGCAAATGTCACCTTAGCTATTTCAGTTGCTTTACTTTGCTCATAAGCCTGGTAATTTCATGTTTCCCCAAATTAGAAAAATATTTTTTCACATCATGAGGTTAAACTGAGGTAAGAATCTTACATTTGAGCAAGTACTGACTGACTCATGTTGTGGAGAAAGATGAGCCTACCCAACGCATCTCAAGTCAGCTGTCAGCCTCCCTCTACAGTTAACACAGAGGGTCACCCACCCAAGTAGGGGCTTATCTGCCTTACACCCTACCTTACTTCATCAGAGGATGAATCATTCCAGTGTTTGAAAGGTGGGATGAACTAACATCAGACCAAAAGAAAACTAATTTTAGACCAAATCTCTTAATTTCAAACAACTTTAAGTGAGGTTACTGTGGTGCTTGATGCTAACGAATCAGCACAGTGGTGATACTATGTTTTAACAGCATTTAGCAAGAGACTCACTGAGAACAGATACCACTACAGTTACAGCTATAAAGACTATATTGCATTTTCATAAACACAACAGTGTATATCATACATCCATGGCTGGTTATGTGCTAGAAGGTGAAATACAAAGCCTCCACAGGAACATGAAATCTGACATACTGAGTATTTTGTGATAGTTATTTCTATAATTTTAATTATGTGTAATACACAAATGAAGCTTTCTTGGCTTAGAAGTGGAGAGATTACCTGGCAGTTCTTTCAAGGAACAACTAAGCACAGGACACATTTCCTTATTTTGAAAGACATACTGATACCAGCACAGACAATATGTATACACATAAAGTAAATGCAGAACTATCCAATTCAGAATCCAAATGGTACTACTCAAAAGGCTGACATGGCTTAGCAGATAAAAAGGTAGATTTTGGAAATATAATTTCAGAAAATACAATTGAGATACACTACTACTACTCAGGATCAAAAGCAAATCTTACTTTGGGGTTTGATGAACTTCTGACCACCAGTTGTAGTTGGTATAATTGACAAGAAGCAGGATTTGACACCAGAGGAGAACTAAAGAAGGGTGTGTGGGAATCATGGATTGAACAAGGTCACTCAAACTTTCAAGGGTATAGAAACTACCATCTGATCCATCTCCTGTGAAAAGCCTGGTAGCTGCAGCTGTGATTCTTCTAAACATCCCTGCAAACAATAAAAGTGTGTTAGAGTAACCATGCTCTAGTCTGAATTCTGAAATTTTAAAATTATTCAGGGTACCCTAAGAATACAAACATTGTTTCATAAGACACTACCATTCCTGGAAGAAAGATATATCCTAAATGGTTTTACAAGTGTAAACCAGTAATGACAAGCTCCCAGACTCAATAACAAATGCTTTAGATCACACTAGAATTGAAACAAAACCTATCTTCTCACATTTTTGTGTCATGCATCAAAAAGTTTATCTGATACATGAAAACTTTACCAAATTTAAAATCATTAATTACAGACGAGGATTTTTGGGGGTTATTTTGTTTCATTTATAAAGTAAAACACAGTTCTAGTTAAGAACCATGCCTTAATTACTATCCTATCTGCTAAGGAAAATCATTTACAAGTCTCCTACTTCAGATGAGCGCTTCCCAAATACGAGTTCAAACTAAAATGATACCCCTCCATCCAACTGCTAAAGTGCAAAAAAGTTTATGTGTTTAAGTGGAGAAAATTCATTACCCTGCACACTGAACACTCAGCATGAAAGCTGAATTTTGCTTTCTGACTTGCTGATTCTGTATTCACATGCCAAAACAAAGTGAGGGAAAACAAGGAAAAAAGACCAAAAAAGATGTGTAAAGGTACAGGACTTTGAGTTTCTATGAGAAGAAAAAAATCAGGGGAAAAAGGATTTATTCAGAAGCAGTTAGAAACCAAAAGGTAATCAGAATAACAAAGATCTGTAATGTTGTTTGCTTGCATTGCCAGATACATAGAAGAATGAAGTTGTAAATTCCACAGCCATGTGGAACAGTTTAAGCTGCCCCCAGGACCAATAAATACACAATGTAAACAGCAAAGAATGAAAAAAATAACTGCTTACAACTTCTGTTTCACTTACTAGCAAGGCAATGTTATTCCCGTTCAAGCCTCCTGCATTTGCAGTAATTGCACCATCTAGTGACTTTCTGCAGTCATGGAAGCCACTGCATGCAAATCTTTTCATTTTGTCTATGCCTTTTATTTCTACTAACTTCAAACTAGCACACTTAAAATGTTAATTTCTAATCTGGTAGATTCCTAGAAGGCAGCAATGCTTACATTTTGAAAAAACTGTAAGAGGTGAGAAGACAAAACATCCAAGTAGAACAGTGGCTAAATATGACAAAAGACCTCAGTCTACGTTCCCACACACAAGTCCCTATAAACTGCACCTGTAGTTATGAGAATAAAACTTAAATATAGAAGTTTTCACTGAACAGAAGTATTACAAAAATGAGCACTTAGTTAACGTGAAGGAAAATGTTACAACATGAAAATACAGACCAAGTACCTGAACAACCTTCCTTCTACTCCCTTACACCGTGCTAGGTAACAACATTAACTGCTAGCACTTAAGAGTTCATTTGTAGTCTAACATTAAATTCATTTCTAAAGATCATGCAGTAACACATATCCCAGTGCTATGCATGAGTACTTTAGTATTTTAATTTTGCATTAAAATCTCGACATAGTTCCTGTCAAGACTCACAGTGCAGTTCAGAAGCCAGTCACTGTAGCAGAACCAGCTGAGCATTCCCTTTCTATTATCGCCAAGCTCCCACCTCTGCAGGAACCCACTTTTCTGATTTTAATCACCAGATGGATTTTCTGATTTCACCATTTAATCACTCCAAATCACCTTGGTGGTTATGTATTAAAATGTTTCAAATGTTCCCTGCAACAGTAGTTAACAGCATGCACACCGTAGTTACTACTGTAACATACACATGGGAAAAGAGAACTATTACTCACTACATCCAAAGTCCTATGCCCTAAAGCGGGACTTAAAGATCAAGGAAAGCTCTGGTAATTGTCAACATATTCTGTGCCTTTTCACAGGATTTGCATAATCCTGGGGTCTTTTGACAAGAATCTAGGTTTGAAGACTCAATTTCTTCTGACAAGTCAGAAGACAAAACATGCTCCACCACAGCTGCACAAACTCCTACAACGTAATTCAATTGGTTTCCCAGTATCACCTGTTACTGTGACTGAGGACTAGAAGAGTAAAGCTACTGAAAGTTAAAGTAAGGCAATGCAGAAAAGAACCAGCTGAAGATCCAGAACACTTCTATCAGCATTTTATTTACTTAGATCTAACCCTATGATACTTAGTTTGCAAGAAGGAGCTAGTAGCAATGACAGAAGCACAACTAAGGTTTTTTTTCTCAAGAAAGGACTTTTATAACAGAACTCTGTAAGAAGAGCTTAAAAAGAAAATCGATTAGAGATTGTTGGGACACAATGGAGCACAGAATCATGTTAAATGTCCAACAGTGTTCTGGGTGCACTTCGTTACTGCAAAGTATTACCTGATTTGAAGATATGTATTAAGCACATAAGCAGTGTGCCCAGCTCCTGGCAGTAGAAAGTATGCTGCTGCTCATTCATGTCCACTTTCAATTGTTTGGTAACAATATCTTCCAGTAGAATGCCAACCAGTTGTAATAAGAACCTTGAAAAATCATGTATGCCATGAACAGAAAAAGTCAGGGGTAACTCAGCAAGTCACAGTAATTCAGCTGCTTACAGTCTCATCTATCCACACTCTACTACACAGCTCCATATAAAAAAAAAGAAAAAAAACAAGAAAAAAAACAAGGTCAAAAGAAACACCAAAAAATGGCATTTGAAGAAAGCCATTCTTGCTCCTGGTCATAGTTGTTCCTCAACTCACTTCTGTTGGACATATGTTCCTATTAAGGGAGTCCAAAATCCCCTCTTGCCTCTACCCATGACCCTCACAGTAAGCTGAGGATAAGAAACACTTAGTTTCTATGTGAAGTTACATACCTGAGCACAAAGTTCTTAATTTTGTAAACAACTTGCTATTTCAAATGCTTTCCACCACATTAAACCAGAATGCCCTAATGGCAAACATGTCAACATAAAACCACTACCATTTCTCCACACTTCTTTTGCCTGAAATTCGTCACATTCTGTGGACATCAGCATGGAAAGTTAAGTAGGCAAAGCTAACTCTTTTAAAATAGGAGGTAGAGAGCAGGACAAACTTAAAAGATTTAAACCCATCTGCTGCCAAGATACTATTACAGAACCTGTGGGCCTCTACTAAAGGGGTGATTCATATTTCACACTCCACACAGGGAGGAAAGTAAAAGGTTAACCAGTTAAATTTTTGCACATGCTTTTAAGAAGTCTTTGGCTTGAGAACAGGTATCAGAACAGTACAAAATCTCCACAAAAACTGCTCATCTCCTCCCTCTATTGTCCACCTCATTATTTCCCATATTTATTCCTATCAGATAACAGTTCCATACACAGATCTATATTCCATGACATATTTGTGATTTCTCAGAAACATTAATCTTTCCTCTAAATTATTTAAAAGACAACATACCTAGAAAATGTCTCTTCAGGCAGGTATTTAGCCTGTTTAACCTCAGTGTGATCCTCTGGTGCAGCTGCATTATTTTCCCCACATCTCAGTCTGTTAATTGCTTGACATGAAATCAAATACGGTGAGAAGGAAAGCTCTTGTATACGGGACAGAACAATGTCTTCTGTTGACTGTGAAATCAGAACTCTAAGGATAGCTAAAATTCCAGAAATCCATAGCTGGACAGTGCTCACTGATGCCTAGCACAAACAGAAAAAAGCAGATCATTAATATTGTGAATAAGATTGACAGGTTGACATGAGAATAGCATTTTGGAAGACCTGAACACAGAAGTTATTTCCTGCTTGCTCCTTTCTCAAATGGGTCTGATTTTATGCAACAGTTACTGAAAATGTTTAACTTCAAAAGTATCCAACAGAACATGGGCATGTGTTGAACTTTTCTAAAGTCTTAAAAAAATAAACTACAAAAGCAGTACAAATACTCATATAAGGAAAAAAGTGTGATTTACCTATTAACTGCATTCTAGAATTTATTATAACAGTATGTTTCTCTACCCTCCTGATCCTCTAAATACAAAACGAGGATAAGCAGTCCATAAGTAGAACCTTTCTGTATAGTGCTCCTAGATGGTAAATCTTATTAGTTCTAATAAATTACTTCCTAAAATCTGCTGCAGTTACTTTAACACTGCACTGCAAAATATGAAAGAGAAACACATGCTGCTTTGTTCTACACAAATGACACCAGATTGTCTCTGGCCTGGAAACAATCACTTTTACTACTTATCTAAAAACAGGTCACAGCTGCTTTAGCAGGTTCCCACTTGCTTACCATTGTTTTAGGAGTAACAAACATACTCCTTAAAAGCATATCCACAGGGCGAAGGGAGGAAGGAGCCAAAATTTCAAACAAGGTGTTCAGTACTCCCAGAGCATCATGAGAGTCTATATGCATCTGTAAAAGAAAAACACAACATTAACTTACAACTGTCCGCTAAATGCAACTGCAACAGAAAATTACTATTTCATGTTTTACATTGTTTTTACATTTCTATGACACACTGTGTGTAATAAACTGCTTTTACAGTACAAAATTTAGAGCAACAAAAATCTATGAAAATTAAATTTAAAACTTTCATTGCTTCCTACTCCGGAGGTTTGAGAACATGGACAAAAATCTATCAGATGATATTCAATATACATACCACATATTTTATTAGGTGAAATACATCCTATTCAAAGAATGAGACCAAAAGACTGACTTGTCATAAAATTTAAAATCTTTCCTCCACCCTGCACATCCTTCCAGGCATATTTATAGACAGCAACTCTGGTCATGAATAAACTTAACAGATAACTAGGAGAAAATAAGTGCTAATATTAAGGTAAGTGAACAGCTACAATGGTATTCCATAGCAGCAACAGAGGTAGGACACCTTACCTGATCAGTTTTTTAGCTAAAATATAAAACAATCAACTGCAGAAAGCAAAGGACTGGACATGAAATTTAATCTTCATGACTATTTTGCCTAATAATATTATAGTTGAGTATATACACAGACTGATACAATACAAAGGCATGTTCAAATTGCCAGCATTTTATCTTTGCTCAAAGCCTGTTGCCTAATCCACAATACTGTACACTCTCCCCAACCCTGGGATCTTCTCATGGTGCTAGAGATCTGCCATCACAGAGTCAAGAACTTTTAAGGCCACAATTACTCTAAGTTTACTTTTTATCCTTAAAGTGTTTCTAGTTCTAGGAAAGCTGTCTTGAAGACAAGTCCTCTACTGCTTAGGGAGTAGCACTGAAAGCCCTTCTAATAGGAGTCTTCTTCCAAGACACAAAGGGCCTACTCCCTTCCCCAGTGTGCAGTTCACTAAGAGACACTTGCACACACCGGAGGGAGTCCAGCAGAAAGCCACACAGATGGTTACAGGCTTGGAGCATCTGCCAGACAAGGGGCAGCTGTGATTGTTTAGCCTGGAGAAGGCTCAGGTTAATCTATCGATCTATACAAGTATCTGCCAGGGGAAGTAAGAGGAGGAGATAACATAAGTGCAGAAGATAAAACCAGAATCTCTTCAGTGATACCCAGTATTGGAGTGAAAAGCAATAAGCACAAGTCGAAATACAGGAAATTCCATTTAAATACAGTTTTTAATATATTTATTTGTTTTCTGCCTATGAAGATGCTCAGACATTGGAACAGGTGGCCCAGAAAGGTTATGGAGGCTCTGTTCTTGGAGACTGTCAAAACTCGGCTGGACACAGTCCTAAGCAACTTGCTCAAGCAGACCCTGCTTTGTTGGGAGGACAGTATCTAAAGGTCTGCTTCAACCTCAACCATTCCATGATACTGTGACTTACTAATGTAATTACTATGCAAAAGACTGTCTTTTCATTCTCCTAAGAAAAAACTCCATCAGTCCCCCTACAGATACAAAAAAATAATGTTGACATTCTAGAAGCATAAGAGAATCTTCACATAATGTAGTAAGTGCCCTGAGACAATCATGTGTAAGAGATGCAGAATGAGCTTCCTCTGGAAACAGCATTGAAGACACTGCACATAATTAATCCATTTAAATATGGCCTTCATCACTTCAAAGACTGAATTTACGTTGCAGCAATTGTTTTTATTCAGATATGGCAACCACACTTTCAAGAAAAATCTGTCTTTGAATTAAAAAAAATCAAGCACCCGAAGCCACTATTGACACATACATTATAACACTTATTTTAGATGCTTATAGATGAAAAAAATAATATAATAACCTGTTGTTTTGCAAGCATTGGGAGAATAATGTCAGCTATTTGACGTGACAATCTTTTCCATTTGTCTTCATTTTCTTTATGACACTGCTGCAATACTAAGATGAACATTTCTAGCACCTGAGGAAAAGTCCAAAAGAATGCAAGTAAACACCCACACTAACAGGAAACATTTAAGTAATACCACAGTAGGAAAAATATTTACTGTTCCATCCATCAGCAAAAAAGAAAAGAAAACTCACATGAAAAATCACACAACATTTTAAAATACCATTTTCAGGTTAAAAGCTTTTTTTTACTGATGATTTTTCAGAATTTTTCTAATTACTTTTATAAACTAGAAGGCGGCTTTCTTAGTTCTTTTTAAATGGCATTTGTCAAAAGGCTACTCAAAAACCTTAAAAAAGAATAGTAAATCTAAATGCTGCATTGCACACTCAACAAAAAGGGGAGGAAGGAAGAGGGCAATTTCCTGTGTGTATACTCTTTCTTTACTATAGCTCAAATGAAGTATAAATTTGGCCAAGGAAACAGACAGACATTTTTATGGAGCTCATTGACCTAAGAAATGTCACTTGCATATAAAAGAAGAGCATATAATGGAGCAAACCAACACCAAGGATCACTGGGAGTTGCTGAACATGTCATCCATTTGAGAGTCCTAGAGACCATGCTTACAAGGATAGACAGGCCAAAGACACACCAAACAGGAATGTTAATATATGGACTGGGAAGCAGGACTAAAGGAACTGGTTCTGAAAACCAGCTAGGTGGAGCACGTGTAGAAGTAAATAGTTAAGATTCAGAAATGCAGTCAACTAAAACACAAACAAGCAAAAAATCCACAAAGAAATCACTAAGTAACTTTCTTCCTAAAAAGTGCTCTCGTGGGAGCAGTTAGAAGCAATTCTGGGCTGAAGGACTTCAGTTCTGGAGCTCTAGAGATGGTAGCTACTGTTGTAGCAGAAAAAGTTACAGGCTGCAGCATTTGGAGCTTCTAAAATTACAGGGATACCACTGCAGAACATGCCAGCCACAGTCAGGGAATAACAGAACTGCCCCAGGGTTACTTTACACATACTGCACCACCAGAACAGGACAGAATAAGAAGTAAAAATGGGATGGTGTGGGAAGAGCAGTGCATGGGTGGTCTTTAATAGGTTAAGTGTGTCAGCAGTGGATCTGCCAGCAACTGCAGTACCTTATGTAACACAGTTATTTCACTATGTCAAATCATGTGTCTACAGAATGTAATTTCATACAGTTATATTAGTAATTTTATTATTATAAAACTACAAATTCAAAAGAAAATGTGGATACACAAAATTATCCCAATCTGAACATTCAGTTCTAAATTATTTTGACAAAATGTATTGACTTTTTTCCAAATATTCTCAGAAAATAAATTGCTTAAATTAGCATACACTACAATTGCATTTTCACATTATGAAAGGAAAAGCACATTAAGTTTGTTAAGCACCTGAATAAGCAGTAAGTTCCCATGTTAACTATATAATTTCTTTTAAAATTACTTTTATGTTTTTTTTTAAACAAAGCATACTGAAGAAAGGAATACTTACATTCCTACAAGGCAGAAGAAACATGTTTTACAGACCCATGAGGTCTGGAGCAAAGCAGCATGTGCTAACAATTGTCTACCAGTTCCATTACCTTATTAAAATAATTACTAATTTAAAATTTCATTGAAGATATTGTTATTGTACAGCAACACCTAAATCAGCTCTTTGCAGCATGCTTCCCACTTCTAACCCTGTTCTCTCTTCCACTTTCACCCCCATTCTTTTCAGTTTCTTGAATCCTAATTTACTATGACTCAGTAAACTTGTTTATTCAATTTGCAAACAAAAGCAACTGTGATCCTAACTGGAGCTTTTTAGTGCTTTGTTACCTAGGCTTGACTACAAAATCTCACAGACATGTTTTTTGACTTAAAATATTAATTTGTAGTGCAGAACTTTTCCCCTAGTCCCAAAAATCTTTTCATACTCTCTCTATAAAGAAAGGTCACACAGAGTCCAGCTATTCAAGTTTGGTATAGAAAATAAGTAAAATTCCCTGAAGCATTCTTAGCAGCCAAAGAAATATCACTCTTCCATAGACCATAAAATGGGAAACTTTGTCCTTCTCTCTTACCTGATGGTACTGAATAAGTCTCAGCAGCATTGACACTACCACCTCCTTTTGCGTTTCCAACTCTTTTCCAGCATCTGCTTTATTTGTTCCTCTCAACACAAAGAGGTCATGAACAATGGGTTGCAGAGCTGGTATTGCTGAAATGAGATTGGTTTGTTTTAGCATGAGACAAGTCACTGTTGAACAGTGTTTTCTTGTTCTAACAGTTCAGCTACTAAAAGGTACTTTTGTTTATTAAAGGTATTACCCCTCCTTAAAAAAAAAAACAAAACACAAAACAAATGAAAACAATCCCCAAACTTGTGCATAATGATGTCTACCTTTTCTACTTCTAGTAGAAAATGTGTATTATGGATATTATTTGTCCATTCTCATTGTGCTAAAATACATGTTTTTATAAAGTATTTTTCAGAAGAATCACTTGAAAGTATGAGAGATGCTTCCACTTAAAGGCTGAAAGTGGAGCGGACTAAAAATTAAAATTGAAGCCTTTGAAGTACAGCTACATGATGAAGTTATTACCTAATATAGCTTAAAAAAAGCTTTGCTGCTATCATGTACAATGTGTGTAAGTAAGGTTCAATAAACTTCCTGAAGGAACTGAGAATTATTTAATGTATTAAAAATGTAAAAACCGGAGTATTCTAAGAACAGTGTGATTACAGTTCTCTAGAGCTTAGCATTCCATCCTATTTTTGTTGCTGAACTACTATAAT
>NW_009953655.1:3888236-3927734 GCF_000747805.2 Chaetura pelagica | reverse complement strand
ATATTTTGGGGATTTTTTTTGTTGCAATTACCATGTGTAACAGCTTTTCTCCCACTGGCCATGATACCATCACACAATTGAATGATCTTGGGAATTCCGATTATCTGCTTGGAATGATACCGCTCGTAAGACAGCAACACCAGGAAAAAGAAGATATTAGGAATAATTGCTTCAGACTCCCTGAAAAAAAAAATAAATTCAGAAGTGTAAAGTTTAATTGCACAACTCTGCTCAGTAAAAATAGATATTTTTACAGTATACATATTTTTTAATGTGCTGTTCCACTTACACACAGTATTTCTATAATTTTTGTTTCATGATCTTTACTATTGTTTTTCCCCCCAACCAACTGCTTGAAAACTTTGACAATTACACAGTTACTAATATACTAATACTAATATACTAATAGCATACTATCTAATGCATGTGACACACAGCTCAACAGCACAACATAGCTTAATTTTTTTTTTCTATGTTACTTCCCAACTTCTTTAGCTACATGGAACCTAATTAATCTGAAAAGGCTACCACTGGAGCCAAAGAACAAACAAGCATATTGTCAAGAATTTAACTCTCCGTTTCTCATAAAGGAGAAATAACAAGCAAAACTAATCACTACGTGCTTGGGAGTAAGACAACTGTAAACCCATAATTTTCAAAGGATCTTTGCTAATTTCATACCTGAACTGTCCTACTTCAATGTATTCAAACTGCTTTAGCACAAATCCAATAAAAACCTAAGGAGAGAATAAAGTGTACAACCGATACAGAGACATTAATTCCTGTTTGAAATAACATGGACAGTTACAAAAGTGCATGTTTCAGGAGGAAAGAAAATAAAAACAGGCAGTGCAAATCATTTATACTTAATATAGTTCATTCTAATATGTTAAGAAGTTTTCCCTCTGCAGTTGCACATTTTGAGAATCTTGTTGATGTTAGAGCTTATGAAGGTATGCATGAACTTATTCCATATTTTACCTACTGTATATGTATTTTTAAGTGTAACTTTCTCACTCATTTAACACACATTACTTGAGGCATTATAGTCAAGAAATTAAGAATCAACCAAAAATATCTCTCTCAACCAAGATAAAATCCACAGTATTTATGCACTGAAAAGATTTATCTGTGTTTGAACTCACAGGAAAGCTAATGTATTGCAACACATACTAGTTTGTAATCCTGAAAATAACTGTAGTAAATAGAACATTTAAATTGTCTTTTAGACTACAAATTTACTGCTTATATGGATAACCATGCAGTCTACTGTATTTGCCACTATCTTCCCCCACCATTAACATAATGATTAACCATGATGCTCACCACTATCAGTCATACAGAAATGCATGCTCTCAATATAGAAAGAAGGTACTTCCATTTGTAAATGAAGTTTTATTTAACAATACTGATTATATTGTCCACATCATCTTACTCCTAAAGGCAATCTGATGAACAGGTCATAAGTAGTTTTTGCAGAGCTTAGGAAGAAATTTATATGCAACTGAAAACAGAAATCTGAAGCTCTTTGGGGAGGAGGGGGAATTGGGTCTCACCCTCTTATGTCTTCCTTTTCATCGATAGTACAATGAATGGATTGTTGAAAGTATTTTTGCTGGAAATAATAAGCCTGCTGGTGAGTATTACAGATTTGCAAAAATGGTGAGGTACCAACCTGATCTGAATCCAGAAGACAGTAGTTAACTCGTAGCTGAACCAGTTGAGCAAGCAAATCTAGAACTTGTCTCTGCAGCTGTACTGATGTTGTTGTTGTGTATTGTTTCAATGCTTTTATGACAAGGGGTTCAAATAAACGAATGTGATTGTGAATAGCATTCTGTAATAGAGAGATTTTAAAGTAATCTAATATCTGAACAGGTCTCTGATTCAAAACCAAATTATGTTTTAAAAGGAGTAAAAAATATTTTAAATCTAAGGTACAGCTCTTTCAGGAGTACATAGATACAAGTACCTTATCAGCACGATGTTTTGCTGCACTGGTTATGCTAGTTTTCAGCTGCGTAGAAACTTTCTGCAGCACATCAAACCATCTGTCATACAAAACAAAAAACCATACACAGTAAAAAAATGGAGAGACAAAAATACTCTCCTTAGATGCATAGTGTTTTACTAATACCAACTGTTGTGTTTTTTTTAATCTACTGGACTGCTGCAATAATCTTTGTACAAAAAGAGCAAAAGAGAAAACCTATAGTACACTTTGATCAGATAACAGATTTCTAGACAAACATCTAGCATAAAACATCTCTGGTCTTTGATTAGTCATCTGCCTTTCCTTTAAGTCTGACTATAACTAGCAAGTTAATGAAATGGTTTTGAATACAAACATTTAGAACTATTATGCTTTAAAAAAACCTTAAGTCGTATCCATTTTAATGATTTAGCTTTGATTTGAAAAACACACTAGTGATAAACCAATACAGTGTTGCATTCAGGATCTCACTACCAAGATAAATTAGTTTGCTTAAATCTACAAAAAACCTGTAATTTCAAGTTACTGAGCTCCCTGATTATACCTGCATTTATGACAAACAAGAAAAGAGATTCTACTTCAAGTTAACATTATATCATAAGGGAAGAAAGTTACCCTGAAGCATCGTGTTCCTGCTCAGCTTGAACCATGTTCCTTAGACTAGCATCAGCAAGGGCCTGTGTGAAATGTGTGTATGGTGCCATGAAGCAGTAATGATAGAGACCAGGTCTCAGATTGGAAGAACCCAAGCGCTGAGCTTTGCCTTGAGCTTTGTTGGGGTTTGAAGACAAGCCATCGTACTGAGAAGCCAGATTTGTCCCAAACAATGTCTTCAATAACTAGGGAAGAAAATCAGAAGGAAAAAAACAGTTAACATTTCAGGAAGAGAAAAGTTGACTCCTCATCCTCACAAAGGACTTAAGAGGAAAGGTCAAACTGTGGATCATATACTTAAATACAAGAACACAGAAAAAAGCTGGAAAAAAAGACCTTACACAAAAATATATTAGTTTGGTAACTGAAGCGATTTCCATGTGACAACTCAAAACAGTCTACTAAAACTTCCCTCTCACCAAAATTAACCTTTGGTGACTTGAACCCAAAGATTTTACTAGAAGCCTGCAAGAAATCAACCAGCAAGGCAGTTCTTTGCTTTCCAGGTTTTTCATGTAGTTAACCTACATTACAGACCACGTTGGGGAAGGTAGGAAACAAATTTCCTTTTTTAGCTGAAATAGCTCTTTGGAATTGGTAACACTTCAAGAAGAAACTGCATTATTCAGATGATAAGAAGTTTCCTAAGAAGTCATGAAAATTAAACAAAGCATGCTCTGTTTGCTCCACCTGAACTACAGTTTCATCACACAGCTTCGCTTAAGATTGGCCAGTCTTAATATCCAGTTGATGACCACAGAACATCAGGATTAGCCACCCAGTAACACATCAAAAAATTACCTCCTTACCTGCTGTACACAAACTGTTGCCATTGTTGGTTCTCTGTTGAAACACGATTTTAGGTAACCCAAAATTTCTTCTACGCACTAGAAAAGAAGAAAAAAAAGTGCACCTAATTGCATTTTGATTCATTATTCAAAGCATTAAGATGAAAACTGGACAACAGCACAGGTTTTTTTACCAAGCAAAAATACACTAATAGAAGGGAAATAATGGAAGTATGTAAACAAATAAAAATGCAAGCTCTGCCTCCTCATCTTAAAATACCACAAGGCCTAACACTACAGTCAAGGATCAAGGAAATTGAGAAAGGAGAGCAGAATGCCTTTTGACACTTTGTACATTTGACATAAGAATATCTAAATATATTAATATAGTAAGAATGAGTGAAGGTAAACCATGTTTCTGGAAAGATAAACACCCACATGAAATTTAACCAGTAAAAAAATTACTCCAGCTTTCAACAGCAGCCTAAATCACAAAAAATCTCCTTTAGCACTTCATCCAACCTTGTGGCAGCACAATGCTTCCAGGACTACTGTCTCTCTCAACAGTGCCAACTTTTTTAATTACTGGTATGTGCTTTTTCCCAGTAAGGATCACAGACACTGGGCAGATTAGCTACAAAAGAAAAAAAAAAACCCACATCTTATACCTTTCCAATATCTTGAAGAGTAGCGAGTTCCAAAATTTGAGACAGAACATCTAAGGCAGACCGTAAGAAACATCCAAACTTTTCATTACTGTTCTGGAGATCCAAAGTAACCTGTCCCAAAAGTAAAAAAACCCCACCATCATAACAATTACTTGACAAGGAAATAAAAATTAGAGAAAAAAAAGTGGGAATTGACATAAAATGATCTTTTGCCTTAAAATTTCAGCATAGTTCAATCAATGCCACTGACAGCCTAGACTACCTTATGAATCACTAGAAAGGTAGGATTTCATTTTGACTAAGAAAGGGATCTTCTAGCTTGAGGAAGACAGCATCTGGGAAGGCCTAGGATGTTGACAAGTAATGGGGAAGGGATAATGTATTTCTCAGAAACACAGTAGGTATAATAAGAATACACCATCTGAAGTGTACGAATGAGCTAACCAAGTTCCTAGGGAGTGCATCTTCTATTATCTGAACTAATGAGGTAAAAGCTTACCCATCTTGGAATAAACTGTGGAGAGAACAGACACTGGGATACAATCAGCATGGCCAAGCCAGCAAAGGGTCATTTGGTACCAGCATTAGTGAGCAGAAAAACAAGAAATAGGGTGACAATGCCTATTGAGTCTTTGGTTGGTTCTTGTTTATTTTGATTGGTAATGGCTGTGATTGGTTTTAATTGATTTTTTTTATGGATAAACTGTTTACACAGGTAAACCAGTGAGTCTTGATACAAGCAGAGTCATATTTAAAAGAAACAATATGATTGTCCATATTTAAGCTAGAATGTTTAAATATTTGCAATACCTTATAATTAGCATGGGTTGCTTTCAAGACATCGTACAACTTCAGATACGATGTAAGATGATAAAAGCTTCCTACTGAAGATGATTTACTTGTTGGAACAGGCCCAGTAGCATCAGTTTGCCTAGTGGCTTAAAAACATACTGTAGATTAGAACAACCTAATTCTTCTAGGGTGCTCATAACAAGTATACTCAACATAATTTACCATATCTGAATTATCAGACAGCAGGATTTTTTTTTTATGTGCACACACTTTAAACCAGAAAAACATATGCTGTATGACTAGAAAATGAACCAGCATTCCAAGAAGCTAGCTCTGAGTTAAGACTGCAAGTGCAAAATGGAATTAGCAACCTACTTCACTCATTACTAAGAAAAAACAGTTTTAAAGATTCAGTATCTTGTTTCCAAGAGTAATGTGAGCTGCTCCCGCCAAAAGCCACAAAAGCAACTTTCAAATGTTTTTTTAAGAAAAATACATGCAAAAATTCTTTCTTAATTTTAGTCAATAGCTGAGTAGATTCAGAAAACCAGTGTTCAGAAAAACAGTAAAGAAGTTCCCACCCACAGCTGCCTTTCCTGCAATGCAGCACTGAACAGCACAGAACTTCTGACAGTAGGTCAGGCCTTTTGAACTAAAACTTCAGAAAACAAGTTACTCCGTTTTATTTCTTCTCTCTAAGCCATGAGCACTTAAGTGGGGGCAGTAGGTGGGGGGTTAATAGGAGTAAGTGTGCCTACCTGGACTTGCTTCACCACCCTTTTTAGGGCTCATTGGCACAGATGACTGCTCAACAGACTCTCTCTCTTTCCCCTTTCTCCGAATTGGACTAAGAGAAGGTGGGTTTGTGAGAGAAGGCAACGCTGCCTAGAATTAAAAGAAGCTTTATTCATTTTGTGGGCAAAGGTACCTTTTCTTCTACACAAATACAAACAAATTCATCTTTTGTTTAAACTTCCCGTTATTAAACTCCTCTTTATTTGACTATCAATTAAATTAAGATACCTCAACTCTCAGGTTCAGGACATGAATTTCCAGAGTGAAAATGAAGACGTTTAATATACTCCCTACTTCCCTTCTCAACTTCAGAATAAGCCAATGAGATGGAACAAGAACTCAATGACACGAGTTCCTTTTGATTCCACACACATTGTCAAAAAATAACCACATTTCTGAAAAATGAAGAAATCACTAATCCTAGCACCATTGCCTTACAGTCACTAAATCAGTCTCAAAACGTAAATACCTCAAAACAAAACCTCAAACTCAAAAGTACCTTATATCAGCTGTTTGAGAAGTCAAAATATTTTTCAGGTTATTCAAAAGATAGAAGAGTTATTTTAAGATCAGAAAGGAGCTCAGTGCAATATGGTCAGCCAACCAACCCAAAAGTCAACAGATGTTTGCCAGAGTATGCAATCCAGTACCACATTTACTATATACACTCCTCACTGAATTAACGTTTCCAGTGAAGTGACCAGGAATGAAATGTTCAAATGTTAAGATAATATTATAAATACTGCAGAACTAAACAAAAAACTGTCACACAGAAGAAAAACGTGCAAGTTCTTTTCATGTTACTAGCTTTCCTGCATATAATGGACTCCTATTAGCAAGTTATTAAATAGTTACCTGTATCAAGTCTAAAATGCAGAGCCTTGAAGAGGTCTGTAACAGAACATTGTTTAAGTCCCATAATTTTATTTATTTTTAATACACACCTTTACTGATGGGCCAGGAGCAACATCATCCATTACATGGGCACAAATATTAATGACCTTGAGCAGATGAGAAAAAAGTTGTTCTACTAAAGAAATCAGAGCTCGATCTGCCAGAGCTGGCCAGGGTTCCTCCTGCTTTGCAGCACCTTGGTTTGAATCTTCTTCAGCACTCCAGGGATTCTTTAAGCACCTAGGAGCACATGCTGCAACAGGAATCAGATTATTTAAAGAACAAGAAGGTAGAAACTTGGAATTAAACATCAGAAAATTCTAGACGTACACCATCTCTACATGAACACAAATTCAAATAGGAAAAAGTGAGCCTATATTTTCAAAGCCAGCAGTAGGTGCATAGTTATCAACAGCAACAACAAAAAATGTTAACTCTTTGTACCCAGCCTGTATTAAGCATACTGCACATTCTTTTTGGTGACTAAAGGCAAGTTGCAACCTGGAGACAGTATCTTCGTAAACCTCTGCAGTGCATGAAACTCCTTTCTTCTGCTCAATCTTGCAGGTATTTTGTTGTGTGCAATCAGAATAACAGTAAGATACAGGCATTATGATTCTCATGGCAAAAATAACAGTACAATCCTACTTCCTCTGCCCTACCTGCAAGCAAGTTTCCAGTCAAAATCAAAGCATCCTGATGTGCAGAGAGGTCCAGTGGGAACCATGCTGATGAAAGGAGAGACAGGACCATGCCAGCCATTCCAATGGTGCAGCCTTTCTGAGCTTCATCTGAAGGACTTGGCTGGGAAACACTGGAAGTTTAATTTTGGAATATCATTACTTTTTTCCCCCTTTTGCTAAGTTTAAAGTATTAAGAAAACTAACAGTTAAGTAGAATGCTTATCTAAAAAAAAAACCAACAGTACTACAGAAATATATTTACCACTCAAGCTTCCTTCACCTACTGTTTTACAGCATAAACATGAGATCACTGTGCAAATGTTGATGTTCTGATTTTAAAGGAATACTGGAAGAAACAATACTCTGAAAATAAACATTCTTTCAAAAGCATGGAAATTTTTCTTCTGTTATTTATTTTCATAGACACTGACCATATGTACCTTTCTACCACAGCAGCTGCAGCCAATCCCTGTGACATATGCTGTGGTTCCAGGGATGAGGAAGCAGTCACCCCTAATATCACCACAACCTAATGTTACAATCTTCTGTATCAAGTTCTTAAATAACTGCTAATGTAAGCTCAACAGCACATACAGTAACCCAGGCTCCCAATACCTAAACCAATGTATTTCCATTACATGAACATGACTTTGAGAAGCTTGAGTAGGAGATGAGGGAACATACCCACAGTGCCATCCCACACTCCAGGTGCACACTGGAAATGTTGTGGAGAGAAGACACAAAGCTTCACAGCAGCCAAACTGGAAAAGTTAACAACAAGAACTGAAATGGTTTCATCACTGGAAGAGTTAGCAACAATGAAATATCTTAAGAATGAGAATTACATATATTACTATTACCATTTTACAGTACCAAAGTACATATATTACTATTACCATTGGATAGTATCAAAGCTGCAGACACCAATATAGCCAGGAAATAATTAAAAATAAAGCAAGCAAGCAAATATAAGAAGAGAAAAAGTCAGCCACTACAGCAACTAAGAAAACTCACTGTAAGTGCTCTTGTAGTGGATATTGTCAATGCATGGGAAATTGCTGCAATAACTCTTGATAGATTATTTTCCATAGTGACATCTGTTGGACTTTGCAGCATATTGTAACCTCTGTATGTTCTGAAATAAAAATATTTGTAT
This sequence comes from Chaetura pelagica, assembly GCF_000747805.2. Classification (NCBI taxonomy): domain Eukaryota; kingdom Metazoa; phylum Chordata; class Aves; order Apodiformes; family Apodidae; genus Chaetura; species Chaetura pelagica. The sequence goes on along the minus strand of NW_009953655.1, from coordinate 3,919,311 downwards.
CATTAAAACATGTACATAAAAAGACCACACTTCATTAAAAAATTTTTGTGGCTTAAATTACTATTAAGTTTTTTTATGACTAGTCATTGCAAATTGGAGTCCATGATCCTTTTAAAGCCAGACAAGACACAACATACCTGGTGATTGTGCTCACTGCAAAGTGAGAAGGAGGCTGAGTCTCATGCATTAATAGTTTCAGGTAGACACTGCTCTGGTCCCGTACTACTGCCACAACTGGATCGGCTTGTCCTTGATCACAGTTATAAAATAGCTTTGGAACAAGCCTTAATGATAATTGTCAAAAAGGAAAAGTATTATTCAGAAAGTATTGATTATACTATTTAAAGTATATTAAAAATACATTTAATATACAATTCAGAAAGCTGCATAAAATAATTACACATAAACTTACAATTATTAAGTTGTAAATGAAAGCTGTTACTAAAACATATTGTTAAGCTGAATTCAAACTTTTTACTGCTGCTCTTTATTATATTCAAGGACCTCAAATCAGGACAAAGAAACTGCTCTAGACATATGGCAGTTTAAAACAAAAAATCTTGCATAGAGATATCAGACTATACACACTACAACAACCACTTTGCTAGAGTATTTACGCCTCAGTGTTCCCCTGTCTCCCCGTGTATTTTCCCCATGGTTATCTGTGTCAACTGAGAATGACTTTCTACCCAAAAAGGACAGTTTTTCACCATCTGGTATGTGATGATATGCAGCAAAACTGAAACACACAGTAAGATCCAGCCTTCTTGAACAACAACTTTTTCAACTTAAGACAAGAGTGAAAAACTACAGTACATACTTTTTATAAGCTCACTGACAGTACTTCCAATGAATGCCCATACTGGATGTTCCAAGGGGCTTCTGCAAGCTTGTAGCAGCTTTCTTAGTCAAGCAAGTCTTTTCCAACATAAACACATACTGTCACTAACTCAACATGAAGATGCAGGAAAACTTCAACTTTTTACCACTCAAATTAAAAAAATTCCACTTCAAAATCAAGTCCCTGAATAAAAGCAACAAGTACTAACTATGATGCAATAGTCAATGATTTCACTGCCAAGCTGTTTCCGTAATGCACATTATTTTAAGTAGTAGACTTTTTAAGGTTTCCTTGCCTTTTAGTTGTTATTAGAAATGGACAGCACTAAATTAATACTCTGAAAAAGCTAGGGAAGAGACTCCTCTGACAGCAAAATATTCCAGGAATTCAGTATTAGATGCTCACAACTCCTTTAAACATAAAACTTAAGTCCCTGAATTCTAATAAATTAGACCCTTATTGTTCCATGTGTTTCTCTGGACAGCAATTTTAACTGTAGTAGGTTACAGAAAACAACTTCTTTTTAAAGACCAGCTACTTGACTGTAATCAGTGAGCATGAAAGTTTTGAGATAGACTACTTATAAGCATCTGGAAACTATAACATTTGGGAATTAGGACAACTTGGTACAATCACAATATTTTAAGTCCATTAACTACTATCAGGATACTGAGGACATCACTTCAGCATGCAGAAACTGAAAGTGACCTCAGAATATAGTACAGTTAAATGTAATTGTAATGCTAATAAAAAGCAAAGCACAATGGCATGATGATTCAGAATTATTCACGTTCCAGTAACCAAGAAGCTGCATTTGTCACCCAGTCTTCATTTAAACAAAAATGTAAAAAGCCTCCAAAGGGATTATTGTAGTCACAGGTATGCAGTAACATGCAAATACCTTTCTAAACCAAACAAAACCCCCCCTCCCAAAATTCCCAAACCCCATATATACCTCATTAATGAAGCTGCAGCTACATGTCTCACTCTTGGATCTTCATCTCCAAGCAGACATATTACAACATCATTAAGCACTCTCTCCTGAAGTTTCAGTAGCTAGAAAATAAGTCAGCACAGTAAAGTTTATTAAACATTTTCATAATTTGACCAGATTGTTAGAAGACAGTTAACAAGTGAGATTTCACCTCAAAGAAGTCTGTAAGATAATCTTTGCCTTAACATTGCCAAATACACTATTTAAATTAACAATTTTTTGAAGTTTAACACAATAAAAACCACATACACAAGATAACACCAAGGTATTTGATTCTCAGTAGGATAGTATCCTTCCAATTGTAACAAGTCTCAGAACATGAGCCTATTTATACAGAACATGTGTACAACAAATATGAGTGCTGACAGAATTTAACCACAAAGTACTGAAATTGCACTGGTACCTTAATCCAGCACCAGAATATACTGATTGAATAGTTTACTTACACCAGTATAATGATGAACACCTCTGTGCAAGCTCTCAGTTCTTCCCTCCAAGAAGCTGACTAGCCTATGGTAAAATAGAATTTAAAGTACATTAGTTAACATTAAACATTATTTCTCCCTTAGTTGCTCTGAGGTTTCCTTTTGTTTATTAGGATTGGGCTTAGTAGTGGTAACTCAATGGTAGCTTGGCAAAAGAATTAACACATTCCTTATAGGAATGATTGGTCTCAATTAGTTTTATGAAATTTTTTAATGTTTCAGAAGAAAGTGCTCCATTATGGTTCCAGTTTCCTAAACACAGCATCTTTGTATTGCAGTTACAACACCCATGGAAAAACACAAACACTTACCGAAAATCTACCTCTGCAAGTGTTTCCAGAAGTTCAGTCCTTACTAGCCAATATGAGCTATTCTTCAGTGTAAGGAGGTCAACAATTAATTGTAAACCTAGTTCACTGTAACTGCTACTACATAAGCTCATGATGCAATGCTGTGAAGAAAAAATAACTTTCAGTTACATTGCTGAAGAGGTTCTCTGAATCAAAGTATGTAAGTTTGTTTTGTTTAGAATGCTAAAAGTTATTGCTTAAGAGCTAGGAGACAGTACCAGAGTTAGGTATGGGGAGCTGATGTCCTAGCATTGCAAACTACTAAGATCTATTGCTGAATTTAAACTCTGGAGAGGACCACAATCCTCAGAGATCAGAGGACAATCCTCCAATGAGTAGTCTAAAACTCACAGGGCTTAAACATCACAAGCATTACATTCTTCGCTATTTGAAAACTGTCTCTCCTAATTTCCACTGGGTATTTTTAAGACCCCTGCTTCTGATTCCCAAAGTTTTTCAATAAGTCTACCTCCTCATTTTAATGCCTGTTCAATTATATGCACAGTATGTGATCTCTGGAAAAAGTAAAAGAATTCTATACTTCTACATCTTATTTAACTACACAAAAATGTAGTTTCTTCTTCAGGGATTAATAAACAAAAATGCTGAAAGTTATGAAGTCAGGCTACATTATATACCAAGAGAAAGAAAATGTCAGAATTTCCCAATGTAAGCTGCCTGAACTGAACTGAATTCTATTTAAGTCCTCTAAAAAGTGCAATTGTGCATGAAACCACTATATTCAAACAGTAAGATCATGGAACAGAACGTTAAAAGACTGCATCATTACACTAACTGGATTTCCTTCCCTGAGCTGGATCACAGACCCCTCCTCTTAACACATGAAATAATACTTTCCATAGGTTAACTGCATTTTTATAAAAAACTGTGTTTTGCCTCACTGACCCATAAGTTGCAATAGTCAGCCAACCTGGGCCTCTCCCTGATGAACTGATTTCCCTTGGCCTCCAATTCGTCCTCATTGTTCTAGTTTTTTTTGCAAATTCCTGAAGGAAATGCTCACTCCTTCACCGTCTGTTTTTTCACAGCACACCCTCCAGAGATGTTATTACAGAAATAAAATTCATATGCTTTAAGTTCCACTCACAAATTCAGCTATCATCTATATTTTAACAACCGCCTGATGGACCTTTCACCCAATATGAAACCCTTACTGTCCTAAGATTTTCCTCATTTTTAAAAATCATTGTTCAGAAAACAATTACTATTTTACTTGTAATTTCTCATATTTAATTTTTGCTCTCCAAATACAGGATATGACTGTTACACGTTCACACTTCCCTGTTTAGGCTTGATAACCTTTCTATCTAATGCACTCATCATACTCTTGGTTAAGGTAACATTACAGCTCATACCAGTACATTTGTGACTAGAAATATAATTATTAGATTATGCTGCTACACGTTCTAACCAAAATAATTATTTTCCAACTTTTTGCTCCTACTTTTCTGTAACTGAATCAATGTTTTCTACAATGAAGTCACTGGGTAAAAAGTAATTTATTGCACCATGTGAGCAGAGCAGGATCCTAGTCAACTAATAACACCCCTGCACCTGGTGGTGCAGAAAAATTAGTGCTTCTGCTTACTCTCACAGCTGTACAAGCCAGTTTGCATGTAACAGAGGACTCATCCTTCAGTGTTTTCTGTAACAGAGGTATGCAGTCTACCAAGGAAAAGAGATTTCCTACAAAAAAAGAATAAATTTTAGAGCATTTAACAAAATTTTGGTTACATTAAAAAAAGACACCCTTAAAATTCATTGTTACCTGTTGAGCATCTGACATTGATGAGCCATTTTTCCACATCAAAGCGGGATTTAATTAGAATGGAGTTGACAATTGTTCCACACAGAATGGCAGTAGCTCCTCTAATCTGGGGATCTCCATGGTCAATGTAGTTCAGAATATCTGACACATACTGCTCCTCTAAGAAAATAAGTTACAACTACTTTATTTTAAAAATACTAGTCTTAGACTTAACTGATCCCTAAAAACCCTTCAGTGGAGTTACCAATTACTGTGCAGTCATTGTCAGCATCTTCACAAGAAACCTGCCCTAGTTCTACCTTTGAGAGATCCCTTGCATGTAAGCCATGGATCATTCACACCATGCAGACCAATGATCACATAAAACCACTACTGATTTACTTCAATTGTACACAAAATGCCCTGAGGAAATCTAAGTTTTGATCAACACTCCACCCTTGCTTCCATCAGTATCAAACCAGTTGATTACTCCAGGTCCCTGCTGATCACTCTGTAACATTCACAAGAATTAATCTAATGGCTTAGGAACCATCTATAAAATGGCCTGATCTAAATGAGAAGAAACCATTTCTAAGATAAAACAACCACTTCTATACAGCAATTGTACTAAAACACCTTAAATCTGTCATATTTAAGCTCCTCCACTGAAACTTAACACTTATTACAAAAAAAAAATAATTAATGTCACCCCACGTGCTATCAGTGCAGACAACATAATCTTTCCACTTGGTTTAGTATTTGTTTGCACATACTAAACTGCATTAACCAGTTTTCAGCATAGATGCTGTCTTACTTATTTCAAAACTCAAACACAACTGTTGAAATGAAGTATGTGAACTACAACATACCATACTCTTCTCCCATTGCTTCCAGGGGTGTTTTATACAGTTTGCTGAAGAAAGACTCAGGGTGAAGAGCAACAGCTGCTCCAACACAACTTACTGCCAGGGCTTTTACACTGACTCTCACATCTCTGTCAGGAACTAAAGCTGGGGGGGGAAAAAAAGGGTATTTAAAAGCTTCCCAAATAGCTTTAAGTTAATTAATAATTACATATCATATAAATAGCTTAACCTGGACAAAAAATATAAAGGCAGAGAAAGAAGTTGCATTTTAGCAGATAAAGCAGTTGCATCCATTTTGGTGTGCTTTTTTTTCAAAAAGTAAAAAAACCTAACTAATAATCTGACACACTTATAACTCCCTTCATTGCTGAGAATACAGCTACTACACTGTCCTTCTAAAAACACTACACTGGCAGAGAACATGTGTACAAATAACAGATCAGAAAAGGGAAAAAGAATAAACACCTTAAATGCTCATAAATACTGACACACAAGCACACGTGCATGACACAGACTTCCCAGTGAAAGAAAAATGGAAGCAACAGTGTCTGACAAAGGTTTTCTGGAAAATCCCTACTGAGATTTTATTGCTATGCTGAAAAGGTACATAATTCCTGTTTTGAGGCCAAATAGCCTCCCCTAGCAACCACTTACTGCCAAAAAGCACCTCTTCAACCACCACATGTGAAAAAGCATGAAAAATACATATGCCAGAGGGACAGGATGCCATCCAGAGGGACCTGGACAAGCTAGAAAAGTGGGCCCAAGTCAACCTGATGACGTTCAACAAGGCCAAGTGCAGGGTCCTGCACCTGGGCCAGGGCAACCAGATACAGACACAGGCTGAGGGAAGACATGCTGGAGATTAGCTCTGTGGTTCAAAAGCTGGACATGAGCCACCAATGTGCAGTTGCAGCCTAGAAGGCCAACTCCATCCTGGGCTGCATCAAAAGGAGTGTGGCCAGTAGATCAAGAGAGGTGATTCTGCCCCTCTACTCTGCCCTGGTGAGACCTCACCTAGCTGCATCCAGCTCTGGTGCCCCCAGCACAAGAAAGATGTAGACCTGTTGGAGCGTGTCCAGAGGAGGGCCACGAAAATTATCAGAGGACTAGAGCAGCTCTCTTACGGGGACAGGCTGAGGGAGTTGGGGTTGTTCAGCCTGAAGAAGAGAAGACTCCAGGGGGACCTCACAGTGACCTTACAACATCTGAAAGGAGCCTATAAGGTGGCTGGGAAAGACCTGTTCACTAGGGCATGTAACTAAAGGAAAGGGGGTAATGGTTTCAAGCTAGGAAAGGGTAGATTTAGGCTGGACATCAGGAAAAAGTTCTTCAATATTAGGTTGGTGGATCATTGGAACAGGTTGCCTAGAGGTGGTGGGGGCCCCATCTCTGGAGACATTCAAGTTCAGGCTTGATGGGGCTCTGAGCAATCTGTTCCAGTGCGAGATGTCCCATCCCTGCTTATTGTAGGCTGATTTGACTAGATGTCCTTTAGAGGCCCCTTCTAACCCAAGACATTCTATGAGTCTATGAAAAATGATCACAATAACTTAGGCCAAATGCTAGAAGATATTAAAAGCAGAGAAAAAAAGTTCAACTTGTGAAATAACAAAAATCAACTTGTGAAAAAGCTAAGCCTTTGAAAACATTAGGTCCATTCCCTGGTTTATTACAGCTAAATCATTTAAAATATGAAGTCACATTTCCCAGATATAAATGGGTGCAACATCACTTCCTCTACCTGAAGTACATTCAAAATAATTAACACTGAATTAAAACACAACTGAGTGATAAAGTTAAAAAATATTTTTTAATCTTGTTTTAATTAAAACAAATTATGCATTGTAAAAATATATTGAAAAACTATTAAGATGAGTATTTGAAAGAACCATATACTTCTGAACTGGTTTTCAGGAGTTTCCACAGAATGATCAGCAACTCAGTGTACTGCTTCCTTAGTGAGGTATCAACACTTTTGTAGTGAACAAACTGGGAACCCAACACTGGTAGGAAAGACAAACTGGTATTAGATTGTCTTTGCAGCTTCATACAATCTAGGAACTGTCATGAGCCCACAAAATAAGTCTCAGAAGAATGTTAAACATAATTAAGTACTTGACTTATGAGTTAAGCTACCATAACACTTCTTTAGGTGCCCAACAGTTCAAAAAAGGATTCACTGTGAAGTGACATAAATTTGCAAGTTTTTTTAGGTTTTTCTGTATTCTGATGTCGTCGTTCAAATCACTACAGCCACAGAAAAACCCCAACCCCAAAATCTCCAATACAGCAAAATTAAAAGCCAGACAGAGTAAACTGATCAAGTTTCCAACTTGGTACATTGAGAGACACAAAGAATCAACAAGTCTTGAACAGAAGCTTACCTCCTTTCTCACCCGTAAGTAGGAAAGAGGCTGACAGAAGCCTAACACAGTGCACTAAAGGAGCAGAATTTTCATCGGTATAGTGACCTATGTCTCCTTTCACTCTGGAGGGCTAATGAAGGCAAATCACAAATTTCAGATTAAAAAAAATGTGATCTCCAATTTAAGTACAATATTAAGAGCAAGATACAGAAATACCGCACATCCCTAAATATATAAATGTTGCAATACAAAATGTATTTAACAGATATTCCGAAAAGTGCCTTAAAATTTAATGGTTTCAGGAAGTTTGTATCCAGTACCACAATTGGTTTAATTTTATCACAGAAACCATACTTATTCTGTAGATTTTATGAATTTCCTTTACTTGCCCTTTGCATCTGAGGGAGTCTGATAATTACTTTTTATCACCAAACAATAATCTTTGGAAAATCTGTAGGACAAGCAATTAATTCCTAAATTGTTTCTAAAGAAGGCTGGCAACCTTCTGTAGTTCCACATTTGGAGTTCACCAGCAGCCCAAGGTGATCTACCTCTGCCTACCACAAACAAAACCCTTTTGCCTCAGCTGACAGTAAGGTCCAAAGCTAATGTTAAAAACCCGTAAGAGGAAACCAGCAACCTGTGGTTGTACTGGCATGAGCCTCTCTGCTGAAAGACAGGCTCAAAGAGGAACTTCTGAGGAGGCCATAAAGTTACCTACACAGCTAGCAACCAGCACAAAGGTATTTCAGGTAATATATTATCAGTGTAATGCTGGTGATTGCATTCAAGATGTCAACACTCAAATATTCACCTTATGTTAAACGAAATTCAGGCTGTAACTCAAATTTACTACTCAAGCTTAGTTATTTTGACCTTTAATTTAGTAAATCACATATAGAGGCAACCCAGTTACCACTAAATTACATGATCATGAAAAATGTATTTATTTTTTAAACTTAGTGGCTTTAAACTTTAAACCAGACCACTGTGACTACTTCTCACCTTATTTTCATGATCACCAGAATCTGCTGCATCTTCTTTTGATGTAAATCTATCCACACTGCTATCAGAAGGCTGCCTACTATGGCTCATGGTTTTCAACAGGTGAGGCTGCTGCAGAGCTTTAGAAAAAGGCAATTCAGAAAATACCATTTCAGATGCAAATTAAAAGTGCTTTAGTTGAACTTAATTATACAAACATGAAAAATTAATTAGCAGTGATCAAAACAAGTGATTCATTAGAAGTGCTGAAATATATTCCTTATTTTACATTTCCATCTAGTTATTTGTTTTGCATATCCATTACGTGACTCTTCAGTCCCTTGGAAGTTAGACAGCAGATGCACCTGTAACACCTGCCTTGAAGGCGTCCCCAGTTCTGTGTCCACTTCCCCCTGCCATTTATCAACATACCAATAGAAGAATTTCTGAAAGACTCAGATGAATCATCTTGGAGAATATTTGCAGCCTCATCTTCCTCATCCTGCAGTTGCCCAATCTGCATTCCTGAGTACTGTCCTTCGGCACCTTCCAAAACCTACACAGTGCAAAGACAGGACTCAAAATAACTAAGCTTAACACACAGTATTAAATCTCGAACATACAGTGTTAGTGATCTAGAAAAAATCTGAAAGCAAATATGAGCCTGATAAGCATCAGTGTACAGCTGTGTGCCAGCCCCAAAGCAGTTGCCTTCCTCCTCCAGCATTTGGGGTATTAGAGGCCAGAGTCACATCTGACAGTCTCCCAGTTGAGCCATGAACTTAACAGTGAGAAAGTCAAACGCGTAGTGCTTTGCCTCCTCTGCAGCTCTCTGCTCCCTTATGCCAAACACAACTGACCCTCTATCTCAGCAGTTACTAAAGACAACCAACACTTTTACTGTCACAAACTGAACTTGTTGTCAAACTCCCCCATATGCTCACCTGTCCTGGATGTGTAAAGTCAAACTGAGAACACACTGTGTAGGACTAAAAAGGACAAGCAAGTTTGAACGTATTTTAATTCCTTCATTCTAAATCAGAGAATACTAAAATAGACATTTTCTAAAAGAGTGGTTCTTGAATCCTTACACCTGCAGGAGTATTTGTTCACCCTTTAACACTTCCATTAGTCCTCCTGCACCAAAACAGTTGTTAATATATATATACATAAAATAAAGAATATACTACTAAAATGATACATTTATGTCAAGCCTTTGATATTGACATTCTTCCAGTGAGCGACAATCTGTTCATGCCTTCATATGACCTACCCAGTGAACATACTAATTATAGTTTTGTGTTTAATTACTGCTTAAGTGAAAGTGTTAAAAGGAGGTGAAGCTCTCCATTAGAGGTGTGAGCTGCTGACCTTTCCATTGTTACTAGCTGAGGATGGAAAAGTAGAAGACGAGTAAGTAGATGAATCCAAGTCTGGGCCCGCCATGGAAGAGCTCTGCGATATGTCGGGCCCCTCAGTAGAAGAGGATCCCCCCTCTGCCCATTGCTCACTTACAATTTCAGAACTGTCAGAAGGTGTTACAGCAGAGTCTGGACCTTCGGTAGTAGTCTGAGAGCTATCACTAATTGGTGAGGAAGCCTGTGTCCCATCATTCAAGTCCATAGTAGGATCTGACTGGACAGCACTGATCTGGCTGGAGCTTCGGCTAAGCACATCATCTTCTTCCCCTTCAGTGGTTGTACTTGTCAAATCACAGCTTGGCAGGTCTACAGAGTCTGACTGCAGCGTATGTTGGGAACGTGGCTGCTCCGTGATGATGTCATGTCCTGTAGAATCAGCAGATGAACTCCCTACTGACCCAGCTGTTGATACTCCTGATGAAGTAGCTAGTTCACTGGTTATCTCACCCTTCACAGAAGCTGCAAAACACAGACATCTCTGGGTCAATCAAGTGTTTATACTTTTATTTTACTCTTGATATGGACACCACATAATAACCAACATATTAAACTAGGCTAAGGTCAGTTAAACTAGTGGTATAAAAAATAAGCATGTTTAAGATTTCGGTCCATCAATGCCAGTAGCTCAATATGACAGCCTATCCATTAAAAAATAAAAAATAAAATCAGTCAACTTCATTAGGTAAGTGTAAGTTTTATACCAAGGACTACTTATGGTTTCAGTTTGTTAGCATGTATTTTCAGTGCCCATTCACTTCATAGTCACTATAACATATCACATTTATATTTTACTTAGAGCAATAAAACAATAGATTTCTAATATATAGTAAAGAAGGTTGATTGCCCTGCTAAAGAGAAAGTCAGCTACCTGCAAAGGATGCAGAGCTGACATCTGAGCGGGTTTCAGGATCATCCTCCAAACCTTCTTCTTCACCAAGTAGTATTTTACCTGAGAAGTGGTAAGAAGAAAAACCTTTACATCTTTCCAAAGAGACAACTTGAAATGCTGAACAGATGAAGTCAGTTAGATACGAATTTTAAAAAAAAATTTATCTAAACCATTCTTCAAAGCTACGACAGGCAACAGGTGGGAAAGAGAAAGGAACACAGCAAGTGAATATCCAGTTTCCCACTATCTGATCAGGAGAGAAACAGACAGCAGTGACAAGGAAAGAGGCAGTTAAGTAATTTTATCTCCCAGTGTAACCATTTAAGAAACTACCTATGACCGTTCTAGTTTATTTTTATGGACTATGTTTAAGATTCCACTGATTTTGTCAAGTATGTGCAATTAATAAGGACTGGATAATTGGCATCTGGATGTCTGCCCTCAATTCAGAAGGACATTAAAGGACCACAAGTAATAGAATAAACAACCTCTCCCTCCTTAAGGATCTGAAAATTATCAAAGGCTACTTGCAGTTCACGGCTTGGAACTCCAATGATAACAGAATGGAAAATGCCTAGAGGGAAGAGTAACACAGACTAGAAGCACAAGACAATGTAAGTGGGACAGAGTGATGAACCATGGACAACGGCCATTAAAATCCAGGGACTACTAAGGCAAAAACCTTCAGAGAGGCTTTTGCCACAGGAAAAATGAGAACTACTTATAACTTAAGATAATCATCACAGAGTTCTCTCACAGAGTGCTATCTATTTTAAATAGAGGCAGCAAAAAGAGAAAGGTAGCTGCAGATGCACATTGCCTGGGAGGAAACCAAGGGCATAAGTGTACTGTTAAGTCTGTAAATGGGACAGGATATAAAGCGTAGAGGGAGCTATTGAGCCCAACCTTCCGGATCTTGCAAGTCACTTGCTGAGAGAGAGGTATTCATAACTGCTTTGAGATAAGCCTGTTCTGCTATTTAGAATAAGCTTCACCATGCAAGATACCAATGTTTTGAAAATTCTAGGTGAATTCTTATACATTTCACTTAAGTTACCAAGGGTAAGAAAAGCATTAGCAGACTTTTAAAAAATTTCTGTTGGAACTGCTTTCATACATAATAGTAACACTATAGAACTGTCATGCTCCAAAAAAAGTATGTTTTATCCTATTAACCTGTGAGGCATAAAAGCAACCAGGACATTTTCATGTACGTTTTATGAACAGTGACACTATTTGAGAACTACACACTCATATAGAAGAGTGAGTAAAATCCTGCTAAGAGTTTCCAACAAAAAGCATGAAAGATAGTATATTCTTCTCTATTCTTTCTCACATTTACATCCATTTCATTGAAACAAACCAGGATATTCTTCTGCGTTCCACAGCTGATTGCCTTTAAAAGTAAGTGAAAGAGGAAGGACACTGGAAAATACTCATTAGGCATATTAGGCTTTGTATGATTAAGTAAGTATATAAAACAAGCTGCAGGATAATTTTCCATTATTTGGGGGGGGCGGGGAGAGAAATTAAGATGAAACCATAGGCATCCATTTCAGAATGAGTCTTCAGAAGTTTTTGCAAATAATTTTCTGAAGCTGAAACACACAAACCAACATAGGCAAGTTGCTCAAAACTAAAGTTGGTCTGAAGCAGCAAGACTGAGAAGACATGGAATATCTGAGTTCTTATTTTAGGGTCACAGATTTCTGTAGATGAGCCTCACTTCACATTCCTACACAGAAAAGGGATATTTCAGCTAGAGGAGTTTCACCCACAGCCAAGAGCAGAAGCCTACTATTCTATACAGTAGTCGACTTCAAGTAGGAACTGGGAATAGGCTTGATTTTTCCCAACTTCCTATGATGGGAGAGCAGCAGGAAATGAACAATTCACAACTTGAAATTAAACAAATCATGCACAAAGTAATGAAGATTCCTTAAAATTCATTTATGCCATTGTTTTAGACCACAAAATCTTCATATCGTCATCTTGAAAAAGGATAAAAGCTGATGACTCACATGTATTCTCAATGAGCAAAGGAAATGTTAGTGTTTTAACATGTTACTTGAATTAAACCTACAGTACTGTTAATACTGCAAAGTTATACTGAAGGCTACTAACAAGACACATATCAAAATGATGATTTACTATTTTTCATTTAAAAATGTTATGTGTTGTCATTCTTATTTGTTGCATTCAACAAATAATGCTCATGGCAGCCTAGTGAGGTTCCCGCTGATTGGTAAAATGGGAACATGGCCCCTATTTTTAAAAAGGGGAAAAAGGAAGACCCAACGAACTACAGGCTGGTCAGTCTCACATCTGTGCCTGACAAGGTCATGGAGCAGATACTCCTGGAAAGTCTGCTAAGGCACATGGAAAATAAGGTGATTGGTGACAGTCAACATGGCTTCACTAAGGGCAAGTCATGGCTGACCAATCTGGTGACCTTCTACAACAAGGCTACAGAGATGGTGGATGGTGGCAGAGCAACTGACATCATCTACCTGGATTTGTGCAAGGCGTTTGACACTATCCCACATGACATCCTGGTCTCGAAACTGACAAGACATGGATTTGTCAGATGGACCACTTGGTGGATAAGAGACTGGCTGGATGGCTGCAACCAGAGAGTTGTGGTCAATGGCTCAATGTCCAAACGGAGTCAAGTGTCAAGTGGTGTCCCTCAGAGGTCAGTACCACTGGTCAAACCAGTGCTGTTTAACATCTTTGTTGGAGACATGGACAGTGGGATTTGAGTGTATCCTCAGCAAATTTGCTGACAATATCAAGCTGTGTGGTGTGGTTGACACCCAAGAGGGAAGGGACGCCATCCAGAGGGACCTTGACAGGCCGGAGAGATGGGCCAGTGCCAATCTCTTGAAGTTCAACGAGGCCCAGTGCGGGGTCCTGCACCAGGGTTGGTGCAACCCCCAGGGACATCCCCCCAGGCTGGGGGCGGGGGCGAATGGCTAGAGAGCAGTCCTGAGGAAAAGGACTTGGGAGTGATAGTTGATGAGGAGCTCTACATGAGCTGCCAGTGTGTGCTGGAGCCCAGAGAACCAATTGTGTCCTAGGCTGCATCAAAAGAAGTGCGACCAGTAGGACCAGGGAGGGGATTCTGCCCCCCTACTCTGCTCTGGTCAGACCCCACCTGGAACATTGTGTACAGTTCTGGAACCCTCAGCACAAGAAAGATATGGGCCTGCTGGAGAGGGTCCAGAGAAGGGACACCAAGATGATAAAAGGCCTTGGAGCACCTCTGCTGTGAAGACAAGCTAAGAAAATAGGGGCTGTTCAGCCTGGAGAAGAGAAGACTGCAGGGAGACTTTAGAGCACCTTCCAGTACTTGAAAGGGGCCTACAGGAAAGCTTGGGAGGGCCTTTTCATCAGAGAAGATAGTGACAGGACAAGGGGTAATGGTTTTAAACTGAGAGAGGGGACATTTAGGTTAGATATTAGGAAGAAATTCTTCACTATAAGGGTGGTAAGGAACTAGAATGGGTTGCTCAGGGAGGTTGTTGATGTCCCATCCCTGGGTCTTTAAGGACAGGTTGGGCGAGGTTTTGTGGTGGTAGGGTTCTCTGCTCATGGCAGGGGGATTGGAACTTTATGATCTTTGAGGTCCCTTCCAACTTTAATGATTCTATGATTCTATCTCACCTTCAAATGCTGCAGCATTATCTACTTTTGGAACACTCCCTCTACTGTTTCTAACCTACAAATTACCTCTGCATCCATAAAGCACTATTTTGTTCAGCTCTAACCATTATTTTACAGTTATGTGTATTCTTAAAGCATACAGGCATAATTTTAAGCATTATGAGATACCATGTAAACAAAAATAGAAGGACATACTTGGATAAATTGCAAGCTAGTTGCTATAATGATCCTTAAAAGTTTGTATCATCTTATTTAGTCTTTGACAACTTTTCCTTAAAGTTTTTCTTTACAGTATTACACATCTCTCTGCTAACTGTGCTTGCATGATTGCACTACACTCATGCATAGTTCCACTGCAATAATAACATTTTCTTCACCTAAAAAATTATGAAACTGTTACAAAGCTGTATATACAGTGATTCCACTACTGATATGACTGGCTTTAAGCAAAGTGTAAACATGTAACTAGATAGGAAGTGCTTTCATGGGAAAATAATACTTCAGAGCAATTGTATTATTTAAAATCCTGCTAAATGAATTACCTACTGAAGGAAGAAATGAAAACATTCACAGTAAGACACAGTATGAATAGAATTAACCATCTTTAACATAAAAATTAAAAAGCATCATATCAAAGCATGCAAACAAACATACACATGCATTAATGAAAGAAGAAATAAACCAGGCCTAACAAAACCAAG
Source organism: Chaetura pelagica (assembly GCF_000747805.2). Lineage (NCBI taxonomy): Eukaryota > Metazoa > Chordata > Aves > Apodiformes > Apodidae > Chaetura > Chaetura pelagica. The sequence goes on along the minus strand of NW_009953655.1, from coordinate 3,903,977 downwards.
AAGGTTAAATATTTTGTAAGTTACATTAAAGGTTAAATATTACCATCAAATGGAAGAATGCCCTGTTCAGAGAGATTATTTTTAGCTGTGCTTTCAGAGTGAAAATCGCACCGATATTCACCACCATAATTTTGTCAGTGAACTACAGCAAAAATAAGACTGATACTGCTTTTAATAATTTTAGAGTATCTTGATTGCCATTTCAGAAATCACATCAGAATTCTTAAGATCTACAGTGATTAAGATCAGCTGATAACACAAAGGCATTTGTGAATGAAGACCAAAGTTCAGCAAGACAATGAAGTGGGAAGCGGGGGGAAAAAAAAGCCAAAAAAATCAGAAAGTAATGCAATTAAAGATTTGTTTTTAAAAAGAATCACCTTTATGTTTTCTTGCAAGAACAGGGCTGCATGAAGACCCCCCTCCAGCTGCAAATCACAGAAAGTAACACATCAGGGCAAAGACAGAGCTGCTGGAATCATGAAGGAATTCTAATAGCCACAAATGGGAAGGGCAAAATTAAAAAAACCAAAGCCAGGAAGAAACAGCAAGCTTGTTGTATTGAAGTCCAAAGTTTCGTATCATTTGCCATCAAGTGACCTTTTGTTTTTCCATGCCACTTGTGCAAAGTTTGCTTTTACAAAAATATGCTCCAAATTTCACTTCTATGATTGCTTCTGGCTAATGAATTGCCTTCTAATAGCAACAATATTAGAATGATCCATTAGTTCAATACAGAAGTCCTTAGAGAAATCCAGAGACTAATTATTTTGAAACAGATAAGCAGCAGTTAAGAGGCACTTTTAAGAACATGCACTTCACAGACAAGAACACTGATAGCTAATTTTAACAGTTACAGATAAATTTAAGTCATGCTTTCATTTCATGCTGGTTTTGGCATTCAGCAAGGAGCTCTCAGTTAATATAAATTCTGATTAGATCAGCTTTTTATGAATCACAGTTGTCAGATGCTTGGTGAGAACATCATTAATTTTGTGAGGAAAAAAAATAATAATCTGTCACCCCAGTTAACTTGTTCTGTGTAACCAAAAAAAAAACCAGTAACACAAACTGTAGAAAAATACTCTGGAGTTTGTCGTTGTACATTCATTGAATAATGAATGGAGGAAAAAACACCTTTTACTGTACCTGGGGAAACAAAAGGTCATGCGTAACTATACATTTCATTATATACTTCATGCTGTCAGCAAACACTGAGACATAGAGCTGGTGATGTGTGTTCATCTTCCCTTCACTTGAACTACCTAAAACAGAGCTTACCAATAAGTTCCACGATGCTCCCACTGCGGCTCCTGCTGGCAGATTCATCTCTGGATACACTGACCTGTGCAATGCCCCCTGAAGCAGTCAGGGCATGGAGAAGTTCAGGTGGTGGTGTTCTAAAGAGCTGTTGTAATAACTCTAAAGCTCCAGTCACAACATTATGGTCCTGATGCTGGGTGTAATACAGAGTCAATTCATAAACCTAAAATGCAACAAAGTACTGGAGTAAGTCACTATTAAGACACAACATACTACATTTCTTCGCATATACCACACTAAATTTCAGCGATGCATTAAAAATTACTGACATTTACTGTATCTAATCTTCACCATACTCTCAAAAGGTTAAATGTCAATAAATTGTTGCCATTGAACTGCAGTTTTGTAGAAGTCTGTTGCTTCTCTTTACTGTTACAGAAGGAAGAATCACAACAAAGAACATATAGGAAACACCTAACAAATGCTGCTGATTAATTTTCCTGGGTTTTCTGGTCATTATTTATCAATAATTCCAGTCACTGGACCAAGCATCATTTACCAAGATTAGCAGGAATTTGAGAAAAGAACTCAGAATGTTCAACATCAAACTCAAGCTGTATCATACTATATGCAAGATTTATTTCTTTTCCTTCCAATTAGCAATTTTGAGGCTAGTTTTGTTATTCATATTTTACCTGTATAAGTTGTTCTGGGGAAGGCGAAATCTCTGTTTCTTTTCTTGTTACTCCAAAACTGCCTTTCAGGCTGGTATCCTTTACTTGTTGTTGCAATAAAGGTATGAGATATCTTAGTGTAAGTAAAACACCCAGAATTAGAAGAGTAGGATGATCATCTTCTACAGGAACCAACAAGCCTGGGGAGTAGAAAAGAAGCAGTCAAATAACTTATTGACAGTGGTTAGTTTCAACCCAAATGTTATTTTATGTAGTTCATATACAGCTTTTTAAAATAAAACCAAAACCTAGTAGAAACTTAGGAACACCTTCTAAAGCTAGAAACATTTGAAAATGTATAGTACTCCTGACAATGATTTATGCAATGTGCAGAATGGTCAGAGGACTCTGTCTCATCTCCTCTGTTCCCTACCTCTTTTTGCTCAAAAGACAAAAATTTTCTTTTCCTTAATACTGGATGCTTTCACCAAGTGATCTAGACTCTCTTGCTCCCCTCACCTGCATCCTCTCTCCATTTGGCAGTTTAATTAAGGCCAAACATAATTCCCTCACACATACATGTGCCACTGTTCTAATAAATAACATTTACATTTTTGCCTCCTCCCTCAAGTATTGGAAACCTTGTTCTACATACCTACCTACTAATCACAGAATCGAACCCAAAACAAAGAACAAATACAAGTTATGTAAGAAAATACAATGTTCTATGCAGGGGAAAAGAAAACAAAAACAAATCAGAATCAATTAATGGAGTTCCTATTAGTGCTCCTGTCTCAATTCCTTAATATTGCCAGGATGCTATAAAACACACTACTGAGGCAGAAAAGAACAATGCGTGCACAAAAGTACATAATTTCCAAGTCACATAGACTGAGGAAAGTCACTCCATGGTATTTGAACTTTTCACCCATTCTTAAAAGTAGCAAGGCTGACAGGATAATGCTTTATGTAGCTGTTGGTCTTCCTTATCTCTCTGCCCTTTTGCAATATAATCTAGATAGTAAACAAGCCCTTGTTAGTAACAAAACTGAGGCAAAATTTTTCACTACAATCCAGACAAGTGTCTCATCACGAGTTCCAACAAACCCCAAAGACCGAATGAACTTCCCAGCTAAATAAATGCAGAAGTAAGGTTGCCACAAGGTTCTGTGTTTTTAAGTAATAAAAAATAAATAAATTTCTGGTCTGAGTTAGATTTTAAACAAAGAATCAACATTGTAGTACTTCTAAAAAAAGGTTACAGGGTTGTGTTCATGACCCAGAAATATCAGTCATATCCTCCATTCAGATCTGCTGCACTAAAAACCAAGCTGGTGAGCAACATAAGTCTCCTGAGCAAGTTCTTCCAGGATCCCTAAGTCCTCTTGTTTTCCAACAGACTATTTGTTTCCCTAGCTTTTTTTCAACATTACTGAACTAGCACTACAGCACACACAGAGATACAAACTGCTTTAGTCATATCTTCACCTAACAACACAACATACAGAAAGCATTATTGGGGTAACTGGTAATCTACATATTCTTGCTTTCCCTGAAAACTTCCTGCATCTGAAAAGTGTCTTACATGGAAAAAAAACATGTTACTTATACCTGAAGCAAATCCATTATTTTTTAATCTTACCTAAAAGTACATTCAATAACCAGGCATAGAAATACTGTGTTCTTCGTGAATGTTGACAGATGCTCACTGCTGATCCTGCTGCTGTTCGACGGATAGTAGGGGAGCTCGATTTCAGATTAGCTATGAAAGCCTTCAATAAAGCCTAAAAATAAAGATATCTTACTTAAGTTCAGGAGAAAGAAAAGGAGATAGAAGTGAATTAAGTAATCAGCAAATGCATTTTTCATCCACTCAAAGCATTACTTAACGTGTATCTAGCAAGGGCACTTTTTGCTTTAATTCAGAAATGCAGCTGTGATGCTGCTTTCTGTAACATCTAATTGATAATGCTGATAGCTTACTGTGCTTTGAGATATAACAGGGAGCACTAAGAGGTTCAAGAGAGATACCTTAATCTCATTGTCGTTTGCAAAATTGCCAAAGGCCGCCATGATTTTTGGTATTGCTGCAGCTAGTGTCTCCTGTACCGACTCTTCGGGTCTCTTACTTATCCGTGTTAGACAGGGCAAAAGGTTCACTAAGTATGGCCTAAGTGTGGCAAAGGAGAAAAACTCACTTCAGATCAGAACAACTACACCCACCTAAACATTTTTAATTCACATTTAAATTCTGTGGTATTACTAAATCATAAAAAATGCACCTGTTAGCTATATAGAATGTAATGAGACACCAGACTTTTGAATACAATTTGCCAACATTAAGATAGAACTCAAGAGTAGAATGCACTTAAAAAATTGCAAGTCATAGTCTCCAGAAGTTTCCCTCCACTTCCCCCAGAGTCATGTACAGGACAAAACTAAAAATTCTGCTGAAAGAAAACCAGATAATAAATAAAGTTACTTTAAAGAGAATAATGTGACAGGAACTCTTCCAACCTCCAGCTATACATTTTAAATTAAGGACTGTACCTTTTTGTTAACACCTATAGTTTGTTAAGTGTTTTTCGGAAAGTTCACTACCAGGATTTTCTTACCTGCACTTTTGAGGCCGAACTAGATGGGCAAGCTCAGCAAATCTCCAGAGTGCAGCACGCAGACTTCTGGAAGCACCATTCTAGGCAAAGTACATTGTTATATTTCGGCAAAACCATTTCCTAAATAATATCTATAATACAGAACAGTATATGGTTTTATACAATTTGACTTCAACAGATTTAGATTTAACCACTTCCCTTAGTTGGAAGTCATATATTTCCTTTAGTCCAAAGGAAGTTAAGTCAACCTCATGACTGTTTCATTTTTCTACATGCTTTTAGGAATTTTCCAAGTGACCCAAAATGAATACAGTAAGGAACTATAAGAAAGAAGGCAATGTCTGAGATCTCCAGTCTGCTGAAATCAGCTTAAAATACCGCAGAGAACAGCATCAGCCAACAAAGAAACACTGATGATATCAGAGTCTAAAAAAATAACTGGAACACTTGCAGAGATATAAGTGCAGCATAAAATTGACAGAAGTGGAGATATGCAAATAAGTAATGTTCAGCTCCTGAGTGCAACAAAGAAAAAATCCACATATTGATCTGTATCACTTCATGATGGCTTGCATCCAGAAAATTAGTGTCTTGAGCTGGAATGGCTTTAGACCCAGTGTTTAAGGATACAGTAAAGTTCCTTAGTATTGCTGGAAAAACAGAAAACCATGCAAATCAATAGAAGTCTAGGAGAAATTGTGTACCTCATGTAGTTTGAACCTAAACAAAATGCTTCTTAAAGCAAGTCCCTTTGAAGACAGAGCTGAGATGTTTAGAAACTCATTTCTTTCATACTTTCTTTAGCTAGTATAACAAAAGCTCATGGCCTTGTTAACATGACAAGTAAAAAAACTTGCACCTGAATTACAAAATGAGCACTTTTGAGCTTCAGAGCCAAACAGATCTTAAAGTGATCCAACCGATGCACAAACAAAATTCAGTCTGCTGGGTGCTCCTGTTATGCCTGCTACTTCTCTCTTGTCTGTGCCATGAATCTGAAAGCAACTATTCAAGAAGCACATGGCACCTGAACAACAAAATACTTCCTCCTGCATCTGGTCATAACATGCAGAAACTTGAATGTGATTTTTGTCCATGTTGGCTGTTTTGTTAATGTCTAGCTAACATTTATTTCTATACCCTCAAAAATTTTGCAGGACATTAAGGGTACGATACAGTAAGATATTTGCGCAAGGCCTACAAATAGTCCACATCTAACAGATTAAATGCTATCCACATTGCTTTTGTTATTTACTTTATTTTCTAGAGTCCTGTCATTCCCAATAAAATGTAACAAAAAACTGTAGCATTACTGTATGACAAATAACATCTATACTTTCTCTCTATACAAGCCTTGCTTTTTATATAGCCTTGCTATATGCTTCTAGATGCAAGAAACACGATTTCAGTGACACTGACCAGCATAGAGCATTTTCCTTTTGTAGTCATATACTTTAAAAAGTATATTACTAAAATTCTTCCCGTGGACACAATTAAAATGACTTCTGCTATGAAGAGAGATGATTCAGTATTTTTACCTATACTTCTTACAAAAGCTGTAAGTACATATCACACATTCAGAAAACATAGTTAAAACTTGTGTCAGGTCACTTCAGGTCCTTATGAGTCCTCCAAAACTTTATTTCAAATTATGAATGTCACTGTCCTCCACCCACTTTTCAGCAACCTTTTGCTTGAAGATACTCTTTCCAGATTGGTCAGTGGAGCAAACATGAATATGCCTTATTCATTGGGTGCAGTCACTAAGGTTAACTCAGACTGCTGTTCACACCAAATGCTCACATATTTTCTGCCAGATAAGGTTTCAAGAGTGGTTAAATCTAAACAATGGGGCCAATAGTGAGGAACTGGGTAGAATAATATATTAAACTGTCACACATCCTTCCAAAGTGAAGCTTTGATCTTGATCTTATAAGACATACGCTATTTATTTACATAAATGCCACATTCGAATACACAAAAACACATACTAGGTACCATATTTCAAAAGGATATGAAAGTTAGAAACTCACCTTTTTAATCTCTTTATACAGTTCTAATTGTAACCTAGGAAGATTGGAATCCATCAAAGCCTGCAAGAAAATGCATTGAGAATGCATTGTGTCAGAGGAGAGGCACTTCACAGGAAGAGTTACACTTGCAATCAAACAGCTTCAAAAAAGGCACAGAACAATCAAATTGCCTCTGCATTTGATGTGTAACCAGGAATGTGCTAAATACTAAAGAAAGATACCTTTACCTTTCACACAAACATAAAACAGAAATGCAGACAAATTCCTAAACAGTTATTAACAGTTATTTGCGGTTAATATGACTGCTTTACCCATTCTACCTAAAAAAGGCCATATGGAATGAGACAACAAGCAGAGCCAACCTAACATGCCAACTGGCAATTGCCAGGAGTAAATATTCATGAACAGAGTATTAAAGCAAAAAAAACAGTATTCCCAAGCAGTAAAGGTATTCTCTGATATTCATCCCCACCGTCAAGTAACCTCCTGTTTCTCAAACTGAGGCTGTATTTGTACCATTGCCTTTAGCAGCCCTTGAAAAACCCTTCTTTCATGAATCTGCCTATTTTCTACATCCGTTTATTGCCACAAGGTGTTCTGGACACCAGAACTACTGCACCCCAGATTCTGATCAAACCTCCTGCAACAGAGCATATATTGTAGTTTGAATCTGCAGTCTAGCTAAGAACTGGGGTACATGAAATTAAAGTAAGTACCAAGAAGCAGTAATTTTTCTTTTCACCTCAACTCAATCATTTCCCCCTCCATTTTTAAAATAGCAGAGAAGAAAAAAAATGTATAAAAATATAGTTCCGCTATACATAATCTCTCCCTACAGGAAATTTTGTGTACATACCAGAACTCTCTTTTACTCTTCTTCTACTGCATAGTACAATATACGAACATTTTCACCACCACTTCCTCAGATGAAAATTAAACTTTAATACAATGTGCAAATTGCACATTGTAGATTAATGCATTGTAGATTTATATAGTGCTATAACATAGAGTATTTAATCCCTTATTCTATTATATTTCTATCTATATTCTATTCCTTGCCCCAAAATTTAATAATTTCTAATTTTCTATCTGCCTTCTTGACTACCACTATTAAGCTCATATCTTCACAGGATTACTCACGATGACAACAAAACCTTACATGGCACATGCTGATGTAGAGGTCACAACTGCTTAAGCATGGTCACTGAACTGCCTGTAGCTCCTCCAGAGCTTGAGTTCCCTAGTCTAAAATAGTATGCCCCAAACCCCCACTCCCCTTCAGTTACATCAATCATTACAATAAAATGGTATTACCTTTCCTAGAAAAAATTTACCGGGCTTCGATCTTTACATTGTCATAAGCACCCCAGCTACTAACTGCAGATGCCTACATGACAGTAGGTTAAGAATAAATCTCACTTTACAAAAATTAGCTTTTAAGGGAAATTCGCTGCACGTGTGTGTAAGAGTATCAAGCAACACAAACAGAAACCAGCTACTATTTGACTTCAAGGGTAAACTGTCCTTACAACACAGTCAACTGGAACAACTCTTTTTACTAGTGTTTACCTTTATTTAGCAGGCTAGAATCTAAAAAGTCTCAACTGAAAAAAAAATTCTAAGTATAGACAACTCTAATTACCACAAATAATAAAGCACAATTACTGACACCAACTGTACTGCAATCTGTGTGAACAGTCCCCTCAGTATCATTAGCATAGAGATTACTACAACACCAGACACCACCTTCAAAACCAAAACAGCTTCAGCAACACCTTACTTGCAGAAAACTGTTAACTACAAACAGGGTATTTTTTCCTTTTAAATAAAGGTAACACCAAAGCTATTTAAGCCTTGAGCCATTTCTGCAGTCTGTAAGGTTCTAATGGGTAAGTGCTGTGATACTTAAAGATGATCTACAGGGTGTTTAGATAAACTTCTTCCTTGTTCCAATTTACAGCCTTATCTATACAGAAGTGTTAGCATATTAGACTAATGAGCACAACCTCCAGACAGACACACAATTACACAGGTAATGCTCACATTGACATGCTTACATTTAAAGAGAAAAATATAATGCATCTTTTTAGCAACACAAATGGTCTCTAAAATGACTGAGGTAGTAAAAAAGCTGAATGTTGACTAATGTGCAAGCTATGGGGACTGATGTCACTGCTCCACTCTTCACAAGCACCACTGCTACTTGCACAACCAAAAATAAAACTGCTCATCTTTTTGTCTCTGCATTTATACATGAGAGACCATCTGCCTAAAGACTGAATTGCCTCCACACAGCATGAAAGATAGAAACTGAATAAAATCTATGACGAGCTTCGACAACAGTCTGATACATCCCCGTGGCTGGAATATTACAACCACCATTTCATAGCTGTGACCAATGGGCAAGCTTACTGGCTGATAGAAGACTCTGTCATTTAAAATGACTTTGATCTTTAAAACAAAACAAACTACCATACAAAAAGTTGAGAAAATCCAAAGTTTTTCAAGTTACCTTGAAACATGCCAAAACCCAACAATACTAAATATATCAATGAATTAAAAAGGTCGATTTTATACCAAGCCTACAGAAGAGTTTGGTGGAAAGAAGAAAGTAAGTTTGCATTCTCTAGAACTGTTTCAGAGAAGCTTTTAAAGTAAATTAAGTTACATAATGGTGTATGCATTTCAAAGAGTGCTGAAGTCCTGCAAATGGAAAAAACATTCAAATCAGAATGAACAGAGCAAAGAGCAATAAGGCAAAACAAAAAAGCAAGAGTCATTTGCATTTCCTCATTCCCCCTATTTATGGAATACACTACATAATCAATCAGCTTTCTCCATATAACTTTCAACCACAAGCTCAACCCCCAAACTTCATTAATTCATATATATCAAACAAATTGAACTCTCTAGAGTTTGTAGAGAAACCTCTACAGAAATAGGGATGTTTTATTTGCTTTCTTCTACATACCCCTTCATGCTAAAGAAAATTACCTGCATATTTCTAAAGCACTTGAACTTTGCATCAACTAGATTTATCATGCTGATATATTACATTGACTCAAAGGTAAAAGTATTTCAGTAAACAGGAAAGAAAAAAAAAAGGGCAGGTGAAGGTAAACCTGTCCTAGAAGCAGCAGCTCACAGCAACTACTAACAAGGTTTTAAGATACTTTGAAACAAGATTTAGACCTTGCCTAACCTCCTATGAATGCCCGACTGCTGTTCTCCCAACAAACCCTTCATTCTGGATCAGAATAGGGTAATAATCACCGAAACACCATATTCATCCTACTTATTGTCTAAAAGCCTCTCCTCCAAGTCTCAGCAAATCACACTACCAGATATACAGCATCCTACTAGGTTGGAATAAAAAGCCACTAACTATTTTGGTCAGCTTTTAAAAAATATTTTTACCTTTCTTCACCTTGAGTATCTTTTTGTTTACCAAACAATAATAGAGTATTCCTCCCATACAAGATGATTTTAGAAAAGCCCACATTCTTGTTTTCGTTAACTTGAAGAGAACAAAGTTAATGAACAACTGCAGAAAATAATTGATTACAACAATGAATTTCAGAAGTTAAATATCTTGATCTGAACACAAAAAGCACATAGAGAATTTAGTAAAGACTCTTACTTAACCTAAGATACTATCAACAATAAGAAAAGCAACCAGAAGAACATCAGTGTGAATTCATACCAGAAACAGCATCAAGAAAAGGTAAAATCTGCTAGTACAGCATATTAAAGTTCTTACTTTAATAACTTTATTAAGGCATTCATCAGCAACCATCCGGACATCAGATTCTGTATCCTCACTGCAGAGGAGAAAGAGTTCCATAGCAATCCCCAGCAGTTTCTGGAATTCTGGAGAATTTCTAAATAAACAAACATCAGAAAATTACAATGCATACTAAGAAAAGCAAACACCAGTGCTCATTTTTAGGGGTTTCATAATCCAACTACACATATATTATATACAGTTATACAAGAGAAGACATTTGGTGGATTTAAGCAGCTCATAAGGAGTTAGGAGATCATTTTCCTTCTCTTTCCTACCTAATCTGTCAAGGTGTTTAATATCTATGCCTCAGTTTCTCTGTCTGAAGTAGAAGGATAATGACTACTCTACCAATGCATAAACAAAATTACTTCTTAGCTTTTGAGTTGGTAAAACAAAAAGCGACATTTCAGTTTCAAACAGAAGTTGAGCATTTAAAATCAGCAATTCTCAGAAAGCCCCCAAATAACTAACACTCTAAAGCAGCTATTCAAATTAACACTGTAAGTTAAAGACATTGTATTACCTTAAAGACTGAGCAACTATGTTTTCACATATTGTTAGGCAATGATTCACTCGATCTTTCTTGGTAGTTGAAAGTTCTTTCTTTCTAGAAGAGAAACACAGTAATAGTACGTCTGAGATAATACTTCAAAATTGACAAAAGACCACTTAAACACTCTTGCTAGAGTAGCATCGAATGATTAGACAAGAAAAAGCTGCTACTACCTGTAGTCCCAGCACTTGATCTACTAACCCTTGCTAGAGCATGGAGGCACACAAGCAACAGAAAGGACACAAACTTAGAAAAAGAATTAACCATTGAACAGGGAGTATCATTAATTCTCTAACTTTCACTGAGAAAATATTCAGGGGAAAAAAACACTGAATGAAGAGAAGGGAAAGGAAGGAAAGTAGAGGAAACAGCAAACAAGGATGAATTAAAGAAACTGATAGAAAGAAAATGGAATACTAGCCATGAGAACAAGTCTTGCAAGACCTAAAAATATCAGTTTTTAAAACAACTTCCCACACGTGGTATCACCTTAGACTTTTATTGTTTGGCAAGTTCTTGAAATTTAGAGGTCTATCAACCACTTTGTATCTGAACTGAAAAGGATGCAGAGGCAATATTATCAGACTCCACACTCCTCCAAACAATTTTGTATTATAAAAATAGCAAAGCTCTAGGCACATTCTATGCCCATCAAGAATACTGTCCCTCTATTAACACTTGGTATCATTCAGGAAAGGCCAAGCTCAGCCAATTTGCAGCAGACAAGTGCAAAGCAGAGAACAAAATTCACAGAAATAAAGAATGCCTATCTACAAGCAATGCAGAGCCTAATATGAAAAGCTTCTAGTTTGCAAATTTTCCTTAACATTCACTTCAACATGATATAAGCTGCTATAACTCTTTTACAGTTGACTTTAGAAAATAAGCTTCTTCCCTGCTCCACCCCAACAAAGGAACTGAAAAAAGAAAGTAAAAGAGGTTCGTAACTATGACTGTGAGATTTTATTTATTGTATACAGTGTCTCTTACTGCCAATGTTACGGACTCAGAATCACTTATAGAAAAGCAGATGTTACTTTTAAATAATTAGCCAATAGCAATACCAGAGCAAATCTGCACACCCAAAGGTACTTCTCCTGAGTCTGCTTCACAACAAGGAGGTACCTGAAATTCAGAGAATCCTCCCTTTTGTTTTCCAAGTGAAAATGTATCATTTGTATTTCTAGCATTTAATCTTCTGTCTTAAAAAAAACACATAACAAAACCAAATAGCAAAATAGCATTTCTGCACTAGAAACATTGGGAAACCATGGGAACAATCTTGAGCTACATCAACATCGTTAACACAACATCAAGGACCAACAGCAAGCATTCAATAAGCACACTAAAAGTAAGCTAATTCAAAATACATTTTTAGACATAAAATTTTTATTAAGCTGAAATAATTAAGAACTTTAAATTAAATAGTACAGATTTTGAAAAAAGAAAAAAAAAGTCATTCTTTGCAAGCATCTGGGTCCATCAGGTTCAAAGTAGAGGGCTGAGAAGCATTTACTCCCAAAATTTCATTTTTTTTCTCACAAGACTCCTCTCATGTCACTCTGGAAATAAATACTTTTCCTTTTTAAAAGTTTAAGGAATGGTTCTTAGCAAAAACATTTTTTCCTTTATAACTTGGCAGTGTTTTGTTTAGGTAAGCTCACAAGGTCTTGTTTGGCCTGTTTTCTTAAGCAACTGGAAAAATACAAGTAGTCAATGTGAATTTGATCATGATATCCAATGTCTTTATCTTGAAAAAGCACCGCAGTCTTCTGCCACTTGTTATTCCACCTCCAAAAAAAAAAAAAAAATCAGCCTTTGAGAAATACAAGGTATAAGAGAAACACTTAATGTCCACTGTATGCATGCACATGTTTTTTCTGCCTACATGGTGAGAAGGGTAACAGAACAGCTTCTAGAGACTGAACAAAAAAAGCAGCTCTATTCAGAAGTATTATGCTGATGAGCTGGGGGACAACACCAGCATCACACATTTCTTAGAAGAAAGCTGATGTAGCAATCCCCAAGTGTAAGGTCATTTCAGGTTGATGAATAACAGAAGGCAGGAGCTGCAAGTAGCAGTCATCTACAGGAAAGCTTCATCTCACATGCAGAGTTTAATCTGCGTGCTTCCACAGCCAATCTGCAGCCAAGAAGATTAACAACATAAGAAAACCAGCAAGCCCAGATAATTTTGGACACCGAGTCCTGATGAGCTGGCTACGAAGAGAAGCAGCTCATGTATGTTAATTTTTATTAGGCCTTGGAACTAAGGATATGTAAAAAGAGTACAGAAGGCCTAAAGCTGAACCAGCATTAAGAAAAAGGGCCAAAACTAATGGCTTGATATTAATCTTGAGAAAAGTAATGGGATAAAAGATTCTATTCAGAACAACAGAATTATGAGTGGATCAAGAAATAACCTAAGCCCAAATATGGAGGGCACTTCAAACAATAATGGACAGTCAACTAGAACATGTCTACAACACATCCTGAGAATGGTAACTCCAAAAAACATTTAGGAATCACCACTGACAAGCAGAGCCATGGGATCTTCAGTTAGGCAAAAATACATGAAATCTATGACCACAGCTCCAGTCAAAGAAAAAAAAAAAGAAATATAAGAATTCATTAGTATAGAAAAATGCATATTGCAGGAGAGCACTTCAGCTCTTGCAGCACCTTTTGCTGTAAAGGTATCTGTTAGAATCAAATGTAAGGAAAAAAAATTTAAAAAGAGAAAAAATTCATACCACTGACAATAATTAACTATTAGAACAAGTTGACAAGAGAAAAATAATCCTCATTTGGATTAATGAAATCAAAGCTACTTTTACAGAAGAAACATCAGCAAGTAATTCTCTCAGTTCACTGTAAGAGGTAAGAAGAAATAAAATGTAAAATATAGGATGTTGTGTGACAGCCCATCTGCTTTTTAGTTTTACTGAGTAAACTCTGAATTTCTGCATCATACTAATCAAATTTTAAGTCAGTGGAGCTTTGTAATCCAAAACAAAACACTCAACTCCAACCAAAATTCAAGGGTCTGAAAAAGCTAAAAATAGATGTGGAAGAAAATAAGGTGCCTCAGCAGAAGTGTAGAGAAGTAAAATGACAACAGAGAGCTCAACCAAAGTTTTCACAGAAGAATAAAAAAAAATAAAAAATCAGCAACAGGTAAGAGAGGGGGTCAGAAACCAATATCTCGTAACACACACTAAAAGTGTAACATTATTATTATTAATTCATTCTTTCATCACTGACAGGGAAGCTCATATCCTTTTACAGCAGTAAAACAAACACTGGAAGTTACCACACAGAACTACAAAATATTTGTGTTATCTATAGAGGATCACAAAGAAGATGAAAACCTCTTCCCCCAGCAAAGCAAAAACACTGAGGCAACTTTCCTTTTCAGTCCATTACAAACAAACTAACAAACAAGAACGCAGACAGCATTGGGAACTACATTCAAGGTGACAGCTGGTATTTCACTATAAATCTGTGAAACTTCAGCACAGACTGCCACAATATCCTTTCATAGGCTTTTGTGAGGCTCAGTGCTGTTACTGAATTTGTACAGCTCCTGGGGGCAGGCAATACCATCAGCTTTCTGAAATCATACAGCCTATTTTTAAACACAAAGCAAAGTCAACAAGGACAACTACAATCATTATTCTTCAATGTTTTGAGTAGAATATGCATAAATCCAGACCACCCAAACTAAGCAGTAACCCTCAGCAACCATCATAAATAATTTTCAGGACTTTCTCTTGACACACTGTGTCATTAGTAACTTTCTAGAGAGTTTTTTTTTCAACTACATACAGAAAAGATTGGAAATAAACAGCCATTTAGCCACAATATACAAAGTATGAGCACAAAAAATGGACGTAACAGAGCAATTAGTCTCTGCAGATCAGAAAGGCATCTAAACACAATCAGCTTGTGAAGATTATTTTTTTTCAGCTGTTATACCCCAAAAGGGTAAAAATGAATTGAGGTTGAGACAACACCCTCCAAGCAGTTATCAACCATGATAATTCAGTTGGCATCCATATCAGAATGTACTGAGGGAGCAGGTGGCCTAGGGCCCAGCTCCACTTTCTCAGCATCCTCTGCCAAAACACTATTGAGCTGCCAATTTACAAGCTACCTGCTCCTCAACCCTTCTGCTTCTCCTGTCTCACCAAGAACTGGAGAAAAAGCAATAATGTGACTCATTTATTTATCCCATAAAGCTCTTGTATCTTTTCACCTGCTCGATAAGAGTTATTTTTAAAGGATGCAAACATAAGGGGCAGCACCGTGGCACTGAACAGCTCCTCATCCTAATGCCTCCCGATGGGAAATCGGAGTATCTATTGCATAGCCATCATGCAGGTGCTACTAATGTTTAGGAAAGAAAACAGGTCTCAAGCATATTTGAACTAATTCCTCTCAGGCCTCTGCAGAGCAAGTCACAGCCCAAGACTTTAAGTGAAGTTTGTCATAAACAGACATCCACATCAGCTCCTCCCAGATGCATCAGAGCTCCAACTTTATAAGGATTAGTACTTTAAGATATGCTTAGGAATCTTCGCCGTTCTCCCAGCACTGTTTTAGCTGAAAGTAAGGTTTTCCTTCCTAGAACCAGCCTGAAAAACCCACATAGCATCTGCCATCTCCTGTTCATTACCCATACTGCTGCGTTTCCAAATGTGCTTGCCCAGAAAGTTACTCCCAGTTAAAACTTAAATAGAGAGCAGGCAGCGCTCCCAGACACAGGCACAGCCACCTGCCAAGGACACAGAAGCACCCCGGGACTGTCTGCTCC
>NW_009953655.1:3877946-3887758 GCF_000747805.2 Chaetura pelagica | reverse complement strand
GGGCAACAGCCGGAGTGACAGGCGCCCTGCCCAATCAGAGGGAGGGCCCGTCAGGCTCCCGCGCGTGACGAGCACCCAGGCCGCGGGGTCCTAGTGCCCGCCGGGCAGCTGTGCCGCAGTGCCCCCTGCTGCCGGGGAGGAGGCGCCGCAGGTCCCACGGGCCGGCCCCGCAACCCGTTCCGGGCGGGGAGACCCGCACCCCGACCCGCCCCTCCGGAGCACCCGGGGCTGCGCCGGGAGCCACAGCCTCCTGCCCTCTGCTGCCGGCCCTGCCAGAGCCTGACGCTGCCCAGGGGGTCCCCGCCAGCTTCCCCTCCCCTTTCCAGCGACCCCTCGGGCCGCAGCCACAGGCACTGCCCGAATTCCAGCGTAGGAACGAGAAGAACGGGACACTGAAACCTTGGGGACGTTCTGAACTTTGCAATTACAACCAGCGGTTTTAATAGATCATAGATCTTCTAACATGATAGGTGGTAAGGACTGGCAATTCAACTCGTATCTTATACACAGGGAATTGGTTCCAATCACGGAAGTGGAGAACAAACATCTCTAAGGATCTTTAAGGAAATAACTTCATATGCAACTTGGTTATTGCTGGCATGGATGGACAAAAGAAGCAAAGCTCACATCTTTGGACATGACAGAGCCACCTCACTGATCACATTCTTGCCAAATACGCAGTAAAACTGCTCTGCCAGTCACCTTTAATAAAAGATGAACCATTTGACACGTTCCTCTGAAACTAAACCTATCTACACCACTGAAAACAATTCAACTTAGATCAACCCCCTTATTTCTTCATAAATGTGTAACAAAATGTCAGCTTTTAAGGTAAAAATATTTTTTGCCAATTGCTTCATGACAAAGCTTGCAGAGCTGCCTCTGGAGGTGTTGGTGAGGTTTTTATTTATCAAATGATACAGGAAGAAAGATAAACCATGCAGCTGGAATGCTGGAATAACAACGCGACGTGGTCACTGCATGTGCCACTCCACGCTTCGAAACAAACTTAAGCATGTTAAAAAGAGCAGAGGCTCTTACCAAAGATTAAACAAGCCACCAGCCAAGTCAGTCTTTGCCTTCAGATCAAAATGTGTGCCAGTCCCCAAGGGGCTGCTGACTCACCGGCAAGGCCAAGGCAGTGCCTGCCCACAAGCACGCTCCTCTTTGTTCTCCTTGTCATTCCCAAAGGTACTGGCAGTGCCAGCCCTCTGGCTCGTTAACCATGGGCTGGGGAAACTAAGAGAACTCAGGGCTATCAGGTTTTTCTTTGGCAAGTACCTTATCAGTGGAGTCTCTCAATTCTAACTCAGTGATCCGTGGTTTTGCGTGTCTCATGTCACGGACCCTGCTCAAATAGCAGCCCCATGAACAGCTGCGCTGGCAAATAAAAAAAGTGTTGCAAAACTGGCAAGAAGTAAGAACAAGCAGGCAGGGCTAGAGAACAGGCATTTTCTAAAGCCATCCTTACCAGAAAGAATGCAAAGTCACAGTCTCGAGGGAAGAGGCGATACATAATTTAGCGGATGATATAAATTCATCTCAATCTCCAGGAGAAAATAAAAACAAAACAGACTTTACCTTGTCTATAAAATAGACATGAAAATCCTGAAGGTGGAGAGGCACAGGCTACCCAGGCACAGTTTACCTCTTGAATTAATGCTTTTAAAAACAGGTTGGACAAGCACATCAAGAACATTTTTAACCCTGTCTCAAAGTCACACTTAGGCCAGCACTTCTGCATTTCCGCAAACAATTCAGCACGTAATTGGTTCTACTCTTTTCAACAGCCTTCATGAGACTACTGGCCCATTTTGTCTGAGACGTGCACAGACAATCTGCAATATACCACAGCATGGTTAAATTACTGTTTAAGTCACTTAAATTGAAGCTGCTTTGCATAGCAATTGAGTGATTAGCCCTTCAACTCATATCATAAAATGACAGTGAAAGCCTTTGCATAAACAGGGTAAAAGGTTGAAAACACAAGCAGCCTATTGTTGAAAACTATGTGATACAGAAAACCACAAATCCAGCTAATAATTCACACAGAAATTTATAAAGAAATAAAGATTCAGACCATGAGATAAGGTATCAATTCATCAAATACAACAGAGCTTAGGCATTTTTTCCTGGATCTAAGAATCTTAAATTAGTGAAGAACTTACAGCATATAATACACATCTTCTATTTCAACCAATTGCAAATATTTTTTTTTTAAATTACTTTTTTTTCTTTTGTCTATCCCAGCTACCATGATAGACCAGGTAAATAAATCACATTAGACAGTAATTTATGTGGTTCAGATACGCGGCAGTGTTTGGCTTTTATTTCAGGAGTAACAATGCTAGAATATCCAGGAAAACAGTTCATAGGAAAACAGTTCAGTGGTTTGGAGATACTGGAACTAACACATCACATTTAACAGTCAGCTTTGTTATACTTGGAAAAAAATCGGGTGTTTTGGACACATGTGGAACATGGGAAAAGTTACCCACATCTCATGTGCACCATAAGAGCAATCATGAAATAAAAAAAAATTGCCCATTCAGCAGAAGCGACATCATCACCACCAGAATGAGCCAGGCAGACACTTCAAATCAAGCTTAAAGATGCTTTCCATTAATTTTTAAATTTTAATTCCACTTTTGGAGCACTTCCTCAAGAAAGTATTTTCGGAAAACCTATACCAAAGTGAAGGTAATAATTCCAATGATAAATTAGTGTAATACTAAAGTGTAAACCAAAGCAAAATAATATTACTTCTGTTGACTTACTTTAGTAACTTGTTAATAACTATTCTTTGTTATTACAAATGGCAATGAGAAATTTCTTACACCAGTATGGTTTGAAAAATAATCTAAGTGCATTTTTTAAATGGATTTTTTGTTGTTTTTAATAGTTCCTACCACTGATTTCTCAAATTAGACAATTTCTTTCTGAGATGGAGATAATTCTCCTTCATAATAAAAAAACTCTTAACATCTATTTTTTAAGAATTAATTTGGAAATAAAATACATCCAACATCATCTATTAAAGGCTAAGATTGTCAAAAGCACTCTCTTTGTCATGGAAATCCCCCAGGTTTTTTTTCCTATTTATAATTTTACAGTAATTAAGTGTTCCCTTTTTCAACCACAACTGTTCTGTTGTTCTAAAACAGAAACTTAACACCACCTCTATTATGAACACTACACCTCTCAGAGGGTGAGGCTGACAATTTTTTTTAATAGAGAACAATCCTGAGGCATGAACATTCTATTCACTTGGTCACAACATTCAAAAGCATTAAGTAAACTGATAAGATACTGGTGCACTGCTTCACAGTTTCTGAATTTTGAGCTAAAATATATAGATTCATGAGGTATGCACAAGCAGATATTAAGACTTACACACACAGATGCTTGGAAACACAAGCCACAGAAAAGGAGGGCTGATCTCATGCAAGTTATTCCACTGGATTCCAGTATCTTGCACCAGTAGAACAAAGCAGGTGGGCTGTTGGACTGTCTCACTGCTATTAAAGCCTTCTTACACAGGGCACAAACCTTTTAGCAGGACTTGTAGCAATAGGACAAGGGGTAAAGGTTTTAAACCAATAAAGGGTAGTAGACAAGGTATATGACAGAAATTTTTTACAATGGGGGTGGTGGAACACTGGTTTGCCCAGGGAAGTGGAAAATACCCTATCCCTAGAAACATTCAAAGACAAGTTGTATGGGGCTCTGAGCAACATGATCTGGTTGGATGTGCCTGCTCATTGCAATGGGGTTGGACCTTTCTAAGTCCTGTCAACCCAAATAATTCTATGATCTAGAATCTGAATTAATGGAGGTATAATGACAGGAATTTCCATTGGCTTTTCCTTTTTTAAACAGCTTTATGGAAATAAAAGGCCACATAATCAGTATTACACAACCTGCTGCCTTCCCCCTTCTTTGTCTCTGTTGTGTCCCACAAAAATAAAGAGCAAAGTTCATATCAAGTACCACAATATTTTACTTTTAGGTGCTCTTCCCTCTCTTTACCCTTTTAGTCACATATCACATAGCATCATATCTTAATTTCCACGTACTGTACAAGGAGAGTTGTGTTGATCCTTCCCACTTCCTGTCTTTTCTAATTCATTTTAGGGGATTCACATCAGATAATATCCAGTCATTATTATGTGGTTTATATCTAGCTAAAAGGGGCAAATTCATAGTAGAAAAATACCATCTTGAGCCTGCTGAGGAAAACAAACAAACCCTTTCCCCCAGATGGAATGTAGGTCCTAAACCTGCAAACATGTAATTATTCAAAAACAACTCCATAGCATTATTCAGACCATAAAAAAAACAACTTGTGAAATTGAACTAAATAAAGCTTCATAAAAATGAACAAATCCTCCACTTCTTTGTATGGTTGGAGTTCCTCATCCAAAGAAGTGGGTGTGGAAATAGCCACTTCTTAGGAACAATTTCCTTTTTTTCTTCATCTAGCCTTTTGTCTTCACAGATCCTTGGAGAGTAAGTGTTAAGTCTCAGCACTCCAAAACAGAAGTTTATTTAAGATCCCTCTCTCTCCAGTATGGAAAGATAATTTGAAATACATGATTCTGTGATCAAAAGAATTTCAGATTATGATTTTTTTAAATTATTTGTTAATGCCAATTCCTGTATTTTCTTAATAAAAATTACTCAGCTTGCGTACATGGTATTCTTGTCCAATTTTAACGTTGCTCTGAGCAGACATTAAATCCAGACTGTCACCCCATATATCTAGTGTTAATATGGTCACCTTTGCCTCAAAACACCAAACTTAAGATCTTAAAAAATTAAACCCCTTAATCAGAGAAACCTGATTTATATTTATAAAACAGTTTTGTTACTTGCCTATTTCTCCATTCCCATCTTTTTAGAGTCCTGTTACTGTGGCACATATTAAAGACGGTTAGGTCAGATCACGCCAGCGTGCGGCACATATTAAAGACGGTTAGGTCAGATCACACCATTACGTGTTGTCTCACACGTAATGGTTCCAGCCAACACCCTTACTGCAGGTATTTCCCTTTCTGTCAAGCATCACATCCCTTCACTATTGCATCAGCCTGCCTTCCAGCAATTCATTCAAAACTCCCTCTGCCAGTTTCTCCCTTTTAATTTCTTATGGCAGTCATTTTGCTGTCCTCTGTGCTGTTCTAGATCTCAGGAAAAATGCAGTGAAAACATAGGATAAGACTCTTATTCCTCATTTCTGTGGCACAGTAGCCAAGAGGCTGAAATTCAGACAGACACCAGCTCAGGCCTAGTAGGATTCTGTAGCACACTGGTTTCTCAACTTTTTTCAGATTCTAACCTTTTGAAACATTTGTCACTGGAGACAAGATACTATGAATTAAGACAGGACAATAGGTTTCACTATCAAATATATCTTGTGAGTTTCTCAGAAGCAGCTTAAGTTTCTTCCAGTGGGTCTGTGGATCACAAGCAGAAACCTATTTGAGGTAGAGGACTATTCAGGTGCTCTGTGTGTGTAATGCAAGTGTGGTTTGGTTGGTGCCCTAGAGATGTGAGAGGGGAAAAAAAAAAAAGCATGCTCAGTGAAGAAACCTCTTCAGAATACAGGGCGAAATATGTAACAAAATTCATGTCTCATACTCCAAGAGCATTCTGTTGTATATCAAGTCCCTAACTCAAATGTTGAACAGAGAAGAGGCTTTTAATGAAATGTACTCCCTCAATTCATCCTCAGACACAGATTTATAGTTTTACTAGAAAATTTACAAAATAAACAGTCTGGCATACTTTGAGTGCAAAAGAACAGATGTTTGACAAGCTTTCAAAGCAGCTGGAAACAGTTTTCCTAATGAATATCAGGTAATTGTCACTAAATCTTCCATACCAGCTCCATGTCTGCATTAAACAATCATTAAAGGCAGGTTTTAATGTTCAAGTTTTTAAAGGTTATATGAAAATATTATTTACATTGTTAAATTTGATATTTAATATGACCTTGTCCTTCCCTCAGTGGCAGTGATTGCTGTCAACTCTACAATATCATGTATTACAAAAAAATAAGCAGAGAGCAGGTTCCTAAAAAAAGCCCATGCTTTCTTTTTTTAACCCATAATAAAAGTATAACATGGTGTTGAAAATAATTTCATTTACAGAAGAAATAGAATGGTGTCCTCACAGGTAAAAAGAAATCCTTTTAGTAAAGGCAACAGAGTATTCAAAATAAAATACAAAATTTTGGCATAGGTCTACTTGCATGGTCCATGACAGGAAACCGTATGGAGAGGATGTGTAAGATGGGCAAAAGGAGAGGAGTGGGGTAATATAGTTTGTTACAGGGTTAAGATAATGTTCAGAATTCTCTATATATAGAAATACAGAAAGACATTCTACAGAGCCAGGTAGTAAAGAGCAATTGGTAATAGCTGGCCACAGTGCATTGTATTCCTTTTTCCTTAGCATTTGCTGGAGAGATACATCAGGTAGTAGCACTGCCATGCTGCCAGGTAACACCAGAATTAGGGAATTGATGAGTACAGCACTTTTACTCTTAAGAGAACTGCTAATAAAGATCCTAATAAACAAGACAACTTTTCCCAGGAACATACAAAATCAAGTTATATTGATGCCATAGGTATTATCTCTGTGCTTTAAAAATCCTTTTAGCATTTCTAGATTCATTCCACTGGAAAAAAAAAAAATCAAGATAAATCAAATACATACAGAAACACACTCACTCAAATAGCACTCGCTGCTTTTTGTACAATTAAGCTTTAGTGAAAATATACATCTTAAAACAAATGAAGTACAAATGTACAAAAATCCTTGAACTCAGATAAAAAATATATATAATACACTTTGCTACAGAGATATAAAACATTTAAAGTCTGCTCATCCTTTCTGATGAGAGTAAAATGATTTAAAGTCTAGAGGACTCCTGCTCATCATCACTGCAGTCAGATTTAAAGCAGACCTGCAAGAGAAGACAAAGAGCCAATTCAGCTGCAGAACTGACATTATTGTCGCTTTGTGTGTTTTATAGGGCACAGACAGGCTGGGGGGAGGGTGTCTTTTTTCCAGCACATTTTACTCCATATTATTTACTCCAAATTATTTGGGAATAATAAAGGAAACCGCAACCCAACCCCAAATATCAAGTTGTTAAAGCTCCATTTAACCATAAGATATTTCCTTATTTTAACTTCACAGGACAATTAACTGCAATCTTACTTCAAACCCAACCAAAAGCTCTCAATCTGTATTAATTTTTTTATGAGTCTTTTTAAACACAAAGAACCATATCTTGGGACAGCATAAACCCTGGAGATTCAGCTTCAAGAAACTGCTGTCAGGCACTAGTTTTTACTTTAGCTATGTGGGATTATTAGTCCATTTAACCATTTCTTCTATTCCATTACTGTAAGTGGAAGAAAAGTGAATTTGAACTAAAAATGACAGTACTATTATAAATTCCATTATCACTGTGGCATTTTAGAGAGGTGAATTACCAGGTGACAACAAAAAAAAATCATCATGCAATTTTAATACAAGGCCCTGTTGTGGCTACTTAATGGTATGCTCCTAGCAATTTTAAAATTCCATTTCTGCTTGAAAGCAAAAGTAATTTCTCAGAGGTGTTCTCTACTGGAATATACACATGCTTCTCAAGATAATTCCACTAAGTGTAGGCACACTGAGTAAGCAGAGTTGTGTACAACATCTTCAATTGAAATCCTTTAAAAATAGCCTATTTCTCATTAACTATAAACAAGCACATTATGCCATGTCTTTTAGCTGATAAATATTCAATTAATATACCCCTATATATTTCCTATAGAGTAGAAGCTGTGTGTGTATGAAGACTGTGCATTATCAGAATCTATAAAAACATGTATTATGTTGTTGTTTTGGTAAAGGCATTAAACTTCCTAAGATACTTTAACATTTGTTTTGTGACACTTCACTCTCATTCATTTAAGAGCCATTTTTACTTTTTTGCTTGATACACCAGAAAGCTTCACTGGGAGCCCAACTTTCTAAAGAAGCGAGTCCTAGGAGTTGCATTGCTCCAACACTCTCACTTCTGAGCTTCATCAGTCATCTGGCAAAGTTTTTATTATCTCTGAATAATAGTTCAATTATCTCTTAAGTCATCTCCCCAGAAGTTTTTATAAAAGTTGGCAAAATACGTAAGGGGTAAGACCCAAATTAGTATCTTTAGGAAAGAAAGATCTATGGCACAGCCATTAATAGCACACACTAGCTTTTCCCCAGGGAACAGCTAGGAGACAGTACAGGAAGACAGACTGTCAGGGGAGGGAAAGCTCCTGGAGTTATAAGGATTGCTACAATTTCTGAAATGCAGTGCAGGGGCAAAGCCATAATGCACCAGATTATATTAGTTTCAGTATTAAGTGAACAACTTGTTTTTCCTATAATAAAATGATATAAAAAAATGGATGGATGTTAAGGTCTTACTGGCAATTTTCTTAAGAAAGAAAAGGAAAATCCTTACCTCTCCACTAAAAAGTCTGTGAAAGAAGCCCCTCTTTGGTTTAGGAGACCTCTCTCTGTCTGGTGACACAGTACCATCAGTTTCATATGCATTTATATCTTCAAAGCATCCCGTTTCAATCATCTTTGAAACACAAGAAATATAAATGAAATATCCAGACAAGCCTCTCAATCACATTTCATGTATTTACTTCAGCTGGGTACTCCTAACAACTTCCAAACTCATCAGCCAAACTACCCTACTTGCAGAGCACCACGAAGGAAAGCACGAAGCCTACATTGACTCTCCTGTGCATCCAGCAATCTGAAGAACAGCAATCACAGAATCACAGAGTCCTAGGGGTTGGAAGGGACCTGGAAAGATCATCTAGTCCAATCCCTCTGCCAAAGCAGGATCACCTAGAGCACATCACACAGGAATGTGTCCAGGCGGGTTCTGAATGTCTCCAGTGAAGGAGACTCCACAACCTCTGGGCAGCCTGTTCCAGTGCTCTGTCACCCTCACAGTAAAAAAGTTTTTTCTGATGTTTATGTGGAACCTCCTATGCTCCAGTTTACATCCATTGCCCCTTGTCCTATCACTGGACATCACTGAAAAAAGCAACGAGAGCACTATCCTGCAGTTAAGTACTCAGATGCTCCCTTGCTTTGTTAAGGCGTTTCTTCTGCTTGATGACATAAGCAGAAGTTTTTAGAAACAGCAACTGTTTTTCTTCTCGTCTATCCTGCTCATTTTGGAGCAGTCCAGCCTAACAAATATAATGTCTCTATACCCTAGACTGATTTTTATTAATAAACATGACATTGAGCAGGAGAAGTTACTCTTCTATGCAGAACACTTAGTACCTGCATAGTAGTAGGGGGAATACCTTTTACATAGGGTACAAATAGCACCCTTGGGCAAAAAGCAGCTGGTGTCTGACCACAGTAATTAAAACATAATTCTGGTGGTTTGGAGAACCATCTATCAAAAGACAACACATACTATAATTAAAAATAAGGCAATGAGATAGAGAAGGCAATGCTTTGTGGGGGGTAAAAAAAGAGAAATAATGAAGACAGATCTCTGGAGAGAAGCAAGGGATTTTTAAGTAATCTCTGCTTGAGTACACAGAAAACAAAAGGGTTAAAACCACAATTTCCAGGTGCAGAAAGGACATCAGAAAGAGTAAATGCCAAAAGGTAACAAACAGGGATGCTGAGAAGAGGGAGAGCAGTTATTGCCCAAGTGTAGTTGGCATTTATCTGTGAGTGCCGCTGATGCACATGCAACCAAGTGAGTACACCCTGTAGAGGGAAAG
>NW_009953655.1:3849061-3877850 GCF_000747805.2 Chaetura pelagica | reverse complement strand
GCATAAAGAGGAAAGAGAAGAAATGCTGACTGCTTTTGTTGTGAACCATGACATTAGGAATGTATGGGAGAAGGAATTCTTAAGACACCTGAGAGCAAAGACTTGAGGGAAAGCTCACTAACAAGAATTAGAAGAAAAAATAAGTACAAATATAAAATGACATCTGCACAGAGAGAAGAGAAGGAATTACCATCACCAGAATTCCACAACTACTTTCAACTTTATCCATCTAAGTGGAGTTACAGTTATTAAGCTCTTGTGCATTTCTTAATGACTGGATCATATTCTGAAGTTCAGAATTACAGTGTAAGAAATATTTATTTCTCCAACAGCCTAAGGTTCATGGCTTCTTAGTGAAGACTTTCTATGTCACATGACATATTTCAAATCTCCTAAAATTTTTTTTTAAAAAAAGCAAAAGGGAAACAAAAGGCAATGTACTTTTCCCTGACTTAAAATAAATTGCTCATGTTTGTGTGTTCAAGCTTTAAAGAAAATGAAAAAATCATACTGGGAAAGAAACGACACTATTAGAATTCAATGAAATATTAATTTCAGAAAGTTAGGAACATCTTGTAATAGGGAGAAGGCATTCATAACAAGAACTACAATTTTAAATAACAGTTACCAAGCCCTCTCAAATACAGACTGAACTGCACACAGAGGTTGCAAAATTCTAGTATTCTATGCAGAAGACTAGAAAAGTCATTCCCTGGGCAGATGAAAAAGCTGTAAGAAAAAGTTTGACTCACCCAATATTGAACAGTTTTGTTTTGAAAGTTTAGAAAAGGTGAATCTGCAGTTTTGCATTATTGTGTCACTTGAACACTGTTGATACAGGGGAATGAGACACAAACAGCTTACACTGCACCCACGTGCTGTCAGATACATTGAATAGCATTCTACCTCTCTCTATGCACAGCAATAGTGAATAACAAGGGACACAAGAACAAGGAAGATATGGTCAAAATGAGGCTAAATACTGTTCTGTATGCTGTACCTATGATGACAAGATGCCAGATTCCATTTATGCAAATTTACCACAGAACTTCAACTTTTAGAAAGCTGTTTATTGTTCAGGAAAAAAGTCTAAAGCAGAAACTTCTTTACATCTCTTAGAGGAAGTCAATACTACAATTATATTCATTATGAAATCTTCTATATTGCTGTGCTAAAGAAAATAAATCTTTTATGAAATATACAATACCTCATTTTGCCAAGGGATTGAGACACAACCCGTAACAAATTTGGAGTAGAAGTCATCATCTGTAGTATCCAGGTTCACTCCTTTTACTGTTGAGAACTGCTCTATGTCCAGGACATCTTTACAATACACGGCACGTGGCTGCAGTACAATACAAGATTGCTTCATTAAGGTTTTGGAGTCCTTGTTTGGGATATTGGGGACTTTTTGTGTGTTTTGGGGGTTTTTTTCCTAGATGAGCTAATGGGGACTGAAACATCTGCAATTTTATATTTCACTTTGCTAATCACCATATTACACTATACTACAAAACAAAAATGTAAGAACTTAAAAGACACTCTCCATAAGGTACCTGAGTAATTCCATCCATCCTACAAGTAACAGAAAGGAAATATCAAAACTAGAAACAGCATGCAACTTCTCTGGATTTCTTAATTGTTGTCATAATTCACTAATGTTCTGTCACCCTCCTTTCAACTCCAGAGTAAATTCTTCAAAGATAATCTTCATGTGTTCAGCATCCAAGCTATGGAAGCAGATTTAAGGGCCAAGGAATGAGCTACAAAGCTCCTTAGAGAAATATAATGATTGAAAATTGTTTTGTCATCTCAGATGAAATGCTACAAACCAATTAGTTATCAATAGCTACAATGGCATTCTCCTGCATATTTGACTAAAGGTTTCTCTGGAGTTCACATGATTGCTGATATAGAATTATGACAGTTGTTGCCTTTTTAGGTACTAATCAAGTCTGTCTCACCTACTTACATCTGGCAAGAATGGAGGTTCTAACATGTTAGCTTCCAGCCTCTTGAAGTTAATATTCTTAAAAATAGGATGTTGCTTTACAATAGCAGCTCCATCTTCAGTGCAACCCAGTCGTTCTGCTGGATTTTTAGCAAGTAACTACAAAGATACAGGAAAAAAAAAGGCTTATCCAGTGATATAATCCCATAATGAAAAAAAATAATTATATATATCACATCTTTCAATAAATTTATTTTGTTACTTGTTTTATTAGATGAAATTTATCATCATATCAAAATTAACAGGAAACCCGAAGTGTAACATTCTGGAAGCGAAAAGTTTTTCGGTAGACAAAAGAATGCCTGAAAGCAGAGCATTTGAAAATTATACCCAGAGTGATATAAAAATATTTTAACTGATGTCATGCAGAATTGTGGACTTTACTTACAGGAAATAAGAGACTTGCTTTTTTTTTCCAATGGGCTTAACTGATGCACATATTTTGCATAAACTAGTAAAGAAAACTTTTGAAGCTTTCCATACAGACCTGCCTCTAATTAAATTTAAGTACATGCAAGATCAAAAAAAAAAGCTGCTGCCTCATACAGACTCTTTTAGGCAAGGAAACTAGTATACCACTCTGCCATTTCTCCCCATGCTGTACTGAAGTTGAACAAGCTATCATACTCCATCTATAATTACATGTGGTTCAAGGCGTACTGAATCTTTTCATTGATGTGATGAAAAAACAGTTTATGCATCTTGAGAAAAGTCCTGAATTGTCAAAGTTTGATAATTGAACACTGGACAGACAATCAACTTCCAGCTGAACTAAAGAAAGATCTAAGGACTCCAGCTTTGAAAATCTTTCAACAGTAAATGTTAAAATGAAGTAGCTCATCTCTTAAAAAGGTTTAGAAATTTAATTTTCAAACCTCTACATCTCTTCACCCACCATCCTGCAGATGGATTTTGCCTCCTCTGAGAACTTGTCTGAATATGTTTCCTGGTCTTCCTTTACCCTCCGGTCAATCTCATCCCGTTTGACCCTTTCCTTGTGCTTCCTGAATGGAGACTGTCCTTCAATCATTTCATAAATCAAGCACCCAAGACCCCACCAATCCGGGCTGAATGTATACTTTTCATTTTTGAGCACTTCTGGAGCTACAAAACAAGAACAAAGAAACTCTTCTGTAGTTTGAAGAAATGTTAATTCCTGCAGTGATTACTCTGTCTATATCCAAAAAAGCACTTAAGTTCTTTAACACTTCAAATCAGTACTGTTTACAAACGAAGAATTAAGTTTTTCCAAAGCCTAGAAATAAATACATTGTCATGATAATTCATCTGCTTACCTGGGACCCTAAATCTCTCCAAACCTCAGAAAAAATATGTTTTCTTAAAGTTCTACCTAAAGCTAGAATTACCAGAGTTTAGTTTTCAAGTTTATCAGTAGCCTTATATTTGACTACTAACGTCTGCTACCACATATTGTAACCCTTCTTCCCATAAAATGTCTAGGAAATAGTCCAGGCCCAGTATAGTTCTTCAGACAAGTCATTCATATATTCACAGATGCAAATTTTCTGGTAAAACGTAACTAGCAAAGGATAGTTTACATACCCATGTAACCAACAGTCCCAACCCGACCTCGGACGGTTTCTCCTTCTGGAATCTGCACAGCTAATCCCAGATCTGAAATCCTGATGTGTCCTATTTATGATAAATCAATTAGACACAGTCAGCAAATAATAAAGTATTATCACTTTCCAAACTAAACAATTTCTGTAGCATACCTCAACAAAAAAAATAACCCAAACCGTCAAAACATATTCATAGCACTAAGTTTATTTAACTTAATTAGAATTGAGTAATTTATCATTACTCAGCTCTTTCTTAAATAAGTAAAGGAAGAAAGGCACAGATCTAACTGATTTCCTGAAGGTCATACAAAAAAAAAAATTGCTGTTAAGTACTCCAACTCCTAGTGCTGACACAGGTTGCTACTCTAAGATGAAGAGAAATGATGACTGCTCATTTCAAATTCAGTATTAATGCATCAGGCACGTGTATTTTTCCATTCTGTATTCCTGTCACAAACATTTGGCTTTCTGACTTCCTAAAAAAACTCCGGAATTTACTCTTCTTATTCCAAATGTGAGAAAACTGTAGCCTGAGACACCAGGTTTTCCTCTAACAAAGTACCGTAATAATGCTAAGCCCAAGTAATTGGAATTGTTATCCTCACTCCCACCTCACAAGAAAACCAGCCTACCCATAACCTACTTAGAATTATTTCTCTTGTAACATGTCAGTTCAATGTTAGGCTTTCTCCTTCTCATGACTCAATCTAATGTAGAGAACAGTTTCTATACGACTTTATTAGCCAAACTTCTCAAGTTGATTACCTTTCCTATTATGCATGGCATTTACACCAGCACCTATAATGTAGCAGTCTGGTGGCAGACCATGATTTGTTATGAACAACACTGTTGAGATGGAGAAACAGTTCAAGAAGAGCAACAGGAGTAAGTGCACTCCACCCTCCCTTACATTCCCATGGACAGGGACAGTTCTGTGCCGGACAGACTCCACAGCACATGATTCAAGATGGCTCAAGGCAACAACTTTATTGACAAGATTCCAATTTAAAACCACATAAGGTACTTTAAGAAAAATACAAAAGGCTAGACAGAACACAAGAGAATTACATTTTCAACTCGATTTTAAAACAGAAAATTGCCAACCGTCTGTAGTAGAAAGATTCAAGGGCAAAAACCAAACCAAAGCAAACCCACATTTATTTCTAATACTGGATATAAGGACAGAGACACTGCAATTTACAGGAACATCAGAGATTTACAGAATAATTCAGGCTAGAAGGACTTCAGAAAGTCTCTAGTACAACCTTCTGAGCAAAAGGTCAGCTGAAAGTGTTCAAGATTTTACAAATCCTTGTCTAGAAAACCACCAAGAGTGGACATTGCATTACCTCTCTGAGTGGCCCATTCCAATGCCTGAGTGTCCTTTGTGCATGCATTCTCTGTCATGCAAAAAGCTCTACAGCATCAATGTTAGTTAACAGCATGTTAATTTCTTATTTGCATGTGATAGAAAATCAAGGGGTGGGGAGACAGAATGGAGAAAGTTAAGTGTCACTCTGTATACTGGTCAGAAATAACTAAATGCTCTTAAGCAGTAAATGCTATTCTAAATACATTCAGCTGCTCTTCTATTCCCTGACATTGATGCAGTCCTTTCCAAGTGCAAGATCTGAGCTCCTGAAGCAATGTTCTAATTAGTCCCCTCTGCTTTCTGGAACAAGATCAAAAGTCTCCCTGGCAGAGAGAAAGCATGCTAGTGCAGTCCTGCGAGGTTACAGTTTTCCTCAAAGAAGCCTTCAGCTTTTGTAAAGCATTGCTGGAGAGAAAAATTAAAGAATGCATTTGATGTATAGCAAAGCTTAGCTCTGGGAAAATGCCCAAGCATGACCTTTATAGAAATTCATTAGTCAGAACATGCTGATTGTAAAAAATAATTGTGCCAATGACTTCAAAACCAGTTTTTCCTTAACTATATTCAGCAATTACAAGAACAAACTCCACAGCACAGAAGAAGGTAATTGCTGCACACATTTTACAATGAATTAAAAAAATTATTATGAATTTAATACAAAGTTATTAAAAATAATTAATTTGGCTTTTGAAGACAAAAAAACTACAAACGCTTCTTCATATTGTTTCTACTTCCTTGATTCCTTCCAGGCACATATGCATGAGTGACCACCAGACCTGTTTTAGTTGAAAAGTTAAAACAGAGGTGCTTCAGATTTCTTCATTATTGCTTAAACACTACCTAAAATTCTGGCCCCACATCTAAGAAATCATGTTTCCATAGCAAAGAAAAGACAAAATGAAAACAAATCCATACGAAAGTTTTAGCCATCTTAAATCAAGGAGAAGAGGGAGGAGGAGCAAAAGGGAAAAAGGAGCCATTTTAAGATGGGAAACTGACACCTCCAACGTCATTATCATTGTTCCTTAAAGACCCAGTATTTTCCCCTACTTTCTAAAAACTCTGGACAGTTTTTTCTTTACTAATTGTCAGTCAGGTCCCTTTTATCATTAAGAAATCCCTTTGATTTCTGGGACAGTATTAATTAGATTTGTAATTCCCGATTTCAAAATTAATTTTAATTTTTACTTACCACAGTCATCAAGGAGTATATTTTCAGGCTTCAAGTCTCTAAAAATTAAACAGAATAGAAATGTAAATTACTCAAAGGCAAAATTATTAGCCATCAACAAGTGCAACTGAGGCAACTTGAGACTTCTTGGTTCTAAGTAAAGCTGTTTTTTTCCAGTTTCCACCTATACACAAAAAAAGTGAGGATGAGGACCTATAATACCAATAATTTAACCACAGAACTTGAAATCCATTTTTTTCCCAACTCTCTAATCCATTTATATTAACAGCAGCAATTCATATATCACAGATTAAAAACCTTCTCTACAAAAAAAAATGTTCCAGCTTGTGCCCCTTGCCCCTCATCCTGTCACTGGGAACTACTGAAAAGAGTCTGGCTCCATCCTCCCTGCACCCACCCTTTAGATACTTGTAGGCATTAACAAGGTCTCCTTCAGCCTTCTCTTCTTCAGGCTAGAGTCCCAGCTCCCTCAGCCTTTGCTCATAAGGGAGATGCTCCAATCCCCCAGTCATCTTTGTTGCCCTCCACTGGATTCTCTCCAGCAGTTCCCTGCCTCTCATGAACTGGGGAGCCCAGAACTGCACACAGTATTCCAGATGTGTTCCAGACTCAAACTCCATTCCTTTAATTTGGACATGGAGCTTCTAAAGCTTTTTAGACCCTTAATGTAGCTAGGATTCTTTGCAATCAACTTCCTAAGACTGTCTACTACTTTTCTGTAAGCATTGAAGTTTCATGTGAAACATTTCATGGATATTAAATGCTAGCAAGACTGAGGAAATACTAAAAGGGCAATTAATTCAGTGTTGCAAGTCTGCATTTTATAGGCATCTTCTTGTACATTTTAGCCTTAAGAACAAAAGAAACTCAATGGGTTATTTGCATTTCCTACTCCCTCAAGGAAAATATGGGGAGTCACAGAAGCTGAATCAGAAGCTGTTCAGAGTTTACTTCTAGGATTTATCCTCTAGCAGATTCTACTGAGAACTTACATATTTTAAATTATGTAAAATATATGCATACGCATGGAAGATATGTATAAAATATATAATGTATATTATACATCTAAAACTGCGGTATACTTCAGAAAGTATCAGGACTGCAATACAATCTCAGACTTATTTCACCATAAATATTGTATGGGCAGGAACAGAGAAACAAAAATCAGTTCTTGGCTAAGATTCAGTTATTATTGGAACAGATTATTAAAAACAATATGTACATGTATGGGTATATATCGTTATGACAAGAATATTATTAATATACAAGCAAAAATGACTGAATAATATTTAAAAGAGCAATTTTAGGAAGAACCATTCCAGAATTTACATTTAAAATGAGAGAGAAATCTACACAGATGTATTTGCTTACCAAGAAATCTGTCTTCTTTTTCCCCCCAAATACTGATAAATCGATGCTCTGAAGTATGTGCACACACATTAAATGTTCATTATTTCAGGATATTAACTGTATAAAGAACTGAGCAAGACAT
This sequence comes from Chaetura pelagica, assembly GCF_000747805.2. Classification (NCBI taxonomy): domain Eukaryota; kingdom Metazoa; phylum Chordata; class Aves; order Apodiformes; family Apodidae; genus Chaetura; species Chaetura pelagica. The sequence continues at coordinate 3,870,200 of NW_009953655.1, read as the reverse complement.
TTTGCTTCAAAGATTTCTAAGTCTAGACAGTCCTCATGATGTTCATCATTTGATGTTAGATAAGAGATTACAACCCCAGAGAAATCAGGATGTATCACAGTACAAAACAAAAAAAGCATCAATCCCACACCAGTTTAAAAAAAAACAAAAGAAAATTCAGTGCAAACTTTCGGTAGAAACACATCTACTAATGCACATAACATATATTTAGGTCAATTAAAGTAAAAAAGTTTAAAGAGTTCCATCTCCAAGAAGGCTGATTACTAACCAAAAAACTAATGCTTACTTGCAGCATCTGCTGCTTAATAGAAACTGCTTCTGTTCTGACGTTATTTTGGTCAGTCAATAGTAAAACTTGTTTCTAGCCAAAATTCCCTCTCTTTAATGCTGTTAGATTCTAGGCCTAGCAGTTTGCAAAGAAGTCAGCTTTTGGAAGTGGTCAGCTATTCATTCTAGCTCTGGGACAGTAGCTTTAGGGGTATCAGCCTTCTCCCTCTTCCCCTCCTCCACCACAACAGAGGCCAAAGTCACAGTTTCCACTGGAATACACAGACACGAGACCTGCACTGGGTAACAGGCAACCCGAGCTGAAAACCAAGCTCAGAACAAGAGCTGGCAATGCAATTCTAGCCACAGAGGCAGCAGCTTTCCCTTATGAAGCAGAGAAAGGCCAGAGGACTGCAAAGCTCACAAAACTAAAAGGTTCATTAACAAAATTAGATAAAATTTCTATATTTGTTTTACATTGGACTGAACAAGCACTAGTGCTGTAACTTACACCAGCCTTCCTACAGAGAAAACTTTTGGGTAAATATCCTTCAGGGGATTCCACTGTAAGGATGTCTATTCTGAGCACAGACTCATATAATGGTCTGGATTGGAAGGGACTTCAAAGACCATCTAGCCATGGGCAGGGACATGCCCCACTAGACAAGGTTGCTCAAAGAACCATCCAGTCTGGCCTTAAACACTTCAAAGGATGGGGCATCCACAACTTCCCTGGCCAACCTGTTCCAGTGTCTCACCAACCTCACAGTAAAGAATTTCTTTCTAACATCTAACCAAAATCTACCCTCTTTCAGCTTAAATCCATTACCCCTTGTCCTCTCACTACAAGCCCTTGTAAGAAGTCCCTCCACAGCTTTCCTGTAGCCTATTCAGGTCCTGGAAGGCCACTGTAAGAGCTGCCCAGAGCCTTCTTTCCTCCAGGCTGAACGGCTCCAGCTCTTTCAGCCTGCCTTAATAGGAGAGGTGCTCCACCCCTTGATCATCTTCATGGCCCTCCTCTGGATTTGCTCCAGCAGGTCCATGTCCTTCTTGTGTCAGAAGCTGCAGAGCTGGACATAGTACTGCAGGTGGGGTCTCTCAACAGAGCAGAGGGGGAGATGCAGCCCAGGACACGGTTGGCCCTCTGGGCTGCAAGTGCACATTGACAGCTCATGTCGAGCTTCTTATGAACCAACATCCCCAAGTCCTTTCCCTTAGACCTGTACTCAATCCACTCCCTGCTCAACCTGAATTTGTGCTTGGGATTCTCCTGACTCATGTGCAAGACCTTGCACTTGGCCTTGTTGAATTTCATGCAGTGGGAGGCAGGCAAAGCACTACAGCTTCAAAAGGTCTTGAGCCTGATCTTTGATCTTCCAGGAATATTCAGTGGTAAGATAAGATAAGCACCTACATGAGTTTGAGAAGAAATCCTATGTAGCCACACAAATTACCTGAGAAAAAACAGTATCATCCTTGAAGAGTCAGGAAACTCCAGCAATTAATGTCCCTTTTGGAAAGCAGGCACTTGTTCCCTACTCTGTCTTATGCAAATCCTGTCTTTGCTCTATGTATTATCAGGCATTTTATGCAGCAGATGGATCAACAGCTCCAATACTGCCTGTTCCTGTCTGTTTGCTTATTTTTCCTATGTCAGAAACATATGGCAGGTTACAGATAGTTCCACCAGCTCAATTGCTATAACAAGGCTGTGCAGGGCCCTCTTTCCAGCACTGCACCTGTTCTTTTAATCCACTGGGAACCCCACTAACAAAATGGCACAACTGACTCAAGGGTCCTACAGGCAGAAGTAACACCCCTGCCTGAATGTAATAACTGGTATAAAGACACATGAAACACAAAAAATCCTGATGTTTTTCCACTTTATGAGGCACTGATGGTGACACACCCCAAACATATTTATAACAAATTCACTTTACTGTGAATACACAGATGTACAGCCACAAAAACAGCTTCTCAAAAAAATATTTTGTAACAGTGTGTTACAGAATTGAAGTCAACTTTCACAATTTAAGCTGTTTGTCTAAACAGAGTTTAAAGGGCCTCCTTTAAAGCTGGAAAACAAATGCAGTAACAGATCTTGAGATATGGCACCAAGAAAAAGAAACTGCTCGAATTTCAGAATTTCAGTGGTCCTACCAGTATGAAATGCATTCAAAATGACAGCAAAAAAACCCAAAACAAAACAAAAAACCCTTCTTTATTTTCTTGCCTTGGAGAATGAAAAAATACTAGTTATCATAATTCAGAAAAATAAATAATTGAATGAACGGAATTGTGCTTCATTATGTTCTACATCCCAGAACAACATTAAAACTAGAGGTTGCCAGCCTAGCTTCATTGGTGAGAATAAAATAATTATGGCAAATTTTCCCAATCTTGCTGTTTCACTAATCAGATAAATCACTGCATTGCTGCTTAAATGCATTTCAATTAAGATGCCTAATAGAGAATTTTGATTGTGTAACATATCACTGTAATTAATGACATTCTGAAGACTTCCATAACTACCTGCTTTGGCTTCTTGACTTTAAAACTGTAAAATTTACAGCTGTGCTCCTAAATGAATGGTACAAACAAGGAATACATATGGAAAAAAACAAATCAAAACTGCTGTTAGCAAAGGAGAAGAAAAAATACTTTGTTTTAAAAAATGTTAGTAATTTGATATTAAAAAGCACAGGGCTGAAAGTGATTCTACAGAGTGTAAATTATCCAAACATTTTCTAGTTTTAGTACTCAAGCATAGCAGAGTTGACAATAATTAGTCCCTTTTCACCTGTTTTCATACTGGGCAGGAACTCCCTTACTGAATGTCCTATACTGAATTGTTTAAATTACACCTTCAGTTATGATTATGATTAAATTTAAGCTCCTTTTCCTCTCAGCATACAAATCATTCAGTTACTAACACACATACAGGTAATTTGGTCCTGCATTTTGTTAGGAACAGAGAAATAAAAATAATTCCAACTCTTTAAGAGGAAGTTTTACTCAAGAGTTGGTTGTGAAACTACTTTTCTCTTTGCACATAAATTGAAGGTGATGCAAATTTTTAAAAACTGAAAACTGATGATGTAATAGCACAAAACAGGGCAGAGATGTAGACACTGAGACAGCTCCATGAGAAACCATGACCACTCCAAGATCTGGAATTATAGACAGAGAACACTAGTATTTTAAGGTCTTCTTGCAAGTAATAGCTAACAAGTTGGGCTTAAACACAAGGGCTATGGTACAATCTTACAATCTCAACTGCAATCCATGAAGCTTCTGACAGTTTCATTAATTCAAAAGTGGCAGCATTTATTGGAGGAAAACAAAATAAAAACAGAAGAAAGATGGCAATACGGGTTGTAACTGAGTCTTGGACATAGCAAGCAATGCAGCAAGGGACTTCTAGAGCCTTCTGTGAACTACTTTAGAGTGGACACCAGTACAATCCCATGTTCCTCAAATTTATTTGAATTACTAATGAATTTGTTTTGCAAAAAAAAACAACACACCAAAAAACAACAAACAAACAAAAAACCCCCAACTTTCAATCATTATGTTTTAGAATGTAGAGAGTATCTAGAGCTAAATTAACAGTAAGAAGACAGACCAGTAATTCTGAAGGACATACCCTGAAAAGATGAACTAGACAATTTTATTGCTTCTTATACTATTAAGTTGAAGCATAAATTTGTTTTAGTAGAAAACAATACATCCAATGCTGAACAGACATGTTCAAAATATGTGAGACTATAGATGACACTCACCTGTAAACAATTCTCTCCTTCTGCAAATCCTCCAGACCACAGCACAGTTCTGCAGCATAGAAAATAGCCCTTTCTTCATCAAAGCCAGGATTTCCCATGTTATATATGTGAAACTTCAAATCCCCTCCATTCATTATGGTTAATACTAAACACAGGGCATCTTTCGTCTCATATGTATATGATAAACTAACCTAAAAATGGGGCAGGGGGAGAAGACAACCATTACTCATTCATACACCCCAGTACAGTTAATTTACAGATATTTTTTTTTCCCAACAGCATAAGAATCCTTTTTTAAAAACAAAAAACAAACACAATAGGCAAGTAGAGAATCACTCCTGTCCAGTACTTGAAGAAATAAAGGAATTCAGACTAATCTGCATGTATGCACAAACCCTACATCACCATACAAAAGTTTAGTGACTTACCAGTTCAGATACCAGATTTACTCAGCTGCATGTTATCTATATTACACTTTGTTAAGATAATGTGTGCATATACCTTATTTCATTAATACCTCATGAATTATCCATTAAATATTAACAACTAAATGACAACAATAAAATGAAAAAATAAACTCAGGGGAAGTTTACCTGGTCTATCTTTGATCATTCTAAGTTATTTCACTGCTTAGTAATCAAAGCTACTAACAGACCTAATAAATATGAAAATAGCAGGTACTAAAACTTTCATTCAGTGGGATTTCTATTAAAAGTTATGTTGATTTAACATCCAACATACCTCTTTAAAGCTTAATACATGGCCAAGCAATATAACTAAGGCTGATACAAAAAAAACTGGTCAAATTTAATTCATATCTTGAAATGTATAAGTAGTTGAACCACAAATGCTACAAAAATACCTAATGATAAAAAAACCTCTACTATGTAAAGACACAGAAATGCAGGATATGCAGCTTCTAATGGCAATCAAATGGCAGACTCTCATGAAGTCACTCTTTTGTAAGTGCATTTATGAATGACCTCCAAAAATGAAACTAAAAATCAGCACTGATTACAGGAAAATAGGTGCATGGGAGGGAAGAAGGGGGTAAAAGAAACAACCAGAGAGCAATGCATTGGGAAAAGAGACAGAGAACAGAAACAGGAAAGGAAAAAATTGGATGGAATGAAGTATATGGAATATCCTCAAACATACTCAGTAAGAGGCTGTAGCAAAAATAGAATTTAAGAGACTATTCAAGTCTTAGTACTACAGAATAATCTATTCACCTTTAAATAGAGGTAAAAACTTCAGTGGCACCAGGATGCTGAAACACAACCTGATGTTTGCTTCTAAGTGAGAAATAAAGAGGGAGACTAAACTAATTCAACAAAAGATCCCTCTGCACAGAATTACTGACAATCACACACAAAAGATACTTATTATTCCATTAATTATTTATCTCAGGAGTCATACATGCTGTAAATCAATTAAATAGTCTTGTGCCCACAATCTCCTGGAAGAAAAACTTCCGAGAATAAGATCAGAAGTAGATACTTACTACAAATCTACTATTCACTTTTTCAAGAATTCTTTTTTCATTTAGAGCCATTGATTCTCCTTTCCTCTTCTTTATTCTCTTTTTTTCTAGCTTTTTACAAGCATACATTTTTCCTGTTGCCCTTACTTGACAGGCACATACCTAAAAAGAAGGAAGGTGTGTCAGAGATGCTAGGGGCTTTTTAGAATTTTGTTTAAAAGTAAGTTTTCATTTTCTTTTTTCACACTCTTACATGCCCTCGGAAAGCACAAGGTCTGCAAGCATCAATACAGAGCTTTCACCCATGAAACAACTTTAAAGGGTCACAAAAACTGCACCAGAAGTAGATCAAGTTATTTTACAGGGCCAAACCCATTTTTGTTGGGGTTGAATAGTTCAGTAAAGCTGTGGATCTTGTGCTAGTGAAACACCTGACTGTGTTTAACAATCAATAGGTGCCCAGACAAGCAGGACAGAGGACAAACAAACACCCATGCCATAATCAAGCAGGAGTCAAATAATAGTAATTTAGTAACCCTTCTTCCCCTTCAACATAGGCTTCTGGTTAAAGCATGGAGAGGGATAAAAACCCCAATGAATTATAAACAGATTGAATAAATTCTATAGTTTTTTAATCATATTAATTAATATTCTACCTAATTATTAAGCAGAAACTACATTTTCATTGCCAAATGAAATTTCTAAACAGAAACAACTGCTGCTAGTCAGTACAAGTATTCTCCAACTTTGTGCATGACCTACAACACTTTAACTAACAGTCTAAAAGTTTTGATAGATGACAGTTTGCCAGGTGATGTGTCAAATGTAGATTGTTAGAGTCAGGAGTTAAAAAAAATACTCCTCCTTTGTATTAACCTTCTTTTTCTTTTTGTAAGGATTGCCTGGCAGAAAGATACTTCTGTACTCACCTCTCCAAATCCACCTTTGCCTAGTACTCGGTAATGCCTAAATGTGTGTTTGGTTACTGGTTGTCTGATGAACAGAAATAAACAATTAGTGCAACAGAAATTACAAGAGTCAGTAATGCCCTCCCCACCCCGAGGTCTGTCCTGATTTTCTCCTTCCTGATCTATGACATCTGAACAACAGTTGCCTTAACCTCATGAAGACAGTATTATAATAAACTGAATTTCAAACAAAAGGGGTGCTCTGGTTAGAAACATTGGCTCCCTCGTGTGGTCAGCAGACATTCATAATAGCAGGAAAAAAGCTGATCTCTCAAGCCCTGTGATTGTTTATGGTTACACCTTATCTGTTCTCGTCAACAGTCAACTTATCACCTCCAGTTGTCTCCCTTAGTTGCACGATGCTGACATGTAGGCTGCTTTTCAATGAGATCATGCTTACAATGCAGCAGTTAAAAGATACATAATTTCTGATTTTGCTTTGCTGTTTTGCATTTACAAAAAATAAACACTTGGGGTATGCAACAGCAGCTCAGGAGACAAATTGTGAAGGAAGGTACTGATGTAGTGGAAGAGGAACAGCTAACTGGAGGCACTAAAGGAGTCAGCCATTCTATGCTAGGGCACTCCTAATCATAGAATCATAGATCATAATAATGTATGAAAGCAGGTCTGTTTCATGATGGTGTGGGGTTTTTTAGTTTTGTTGTAGAAGAGCACTCATTGCTAATGCAGTAAACAAATAGAGGTTATTTTGGTAGAGAATTCGGTGTAATTGAGTAACTTCCCTAGTTCCCTTCCTGGCTTTTGCTGGTAAGTCAGTCAAATAAAAACACTGGATAATTTGATTTACTATACAATTAATGCTCAAGCACCTTAATGTTTGAATACATGATCATGATACAAAGCAGTGCTGAATCGAATTAATTTGTATCAATTTGCCTTCTGAAGAAGTCTGGACATTTGTTCAGTATTGATTTAAAAGCCCAAACTAGATTCTGATATATACAAATCTTGCTGTCTTGTAATTGCTAGATCTGTGTCTATGGCACCCTGAGAAACTTATTAGTTACCCAGTCACCTAGAGGGTTATAAAGCTAGATTAATCTGCTTATTAACCACTAATAAGACCAACTTTGAAACTACAGGATGATAGTGTTCCCAAGAAAGACTAGTTTCCCACTGTACACTTGAGAGCCAAGCATACATCCATATGATAATAAAATTTCATTTACACAATTCTAATCTACCACTTAAAGACTTCTGGATAGATAAATCCATTGGAGTACTGGCTCTCTCACTGTCAAAGTAACAACATCCTTTACATCTTGTCTTTCAGATCATAATTTCTTAGACAGGCAGTGTCATTCATTATATCTCTGCAGTATTTCTAGCATAACAAGCAGAACTGCCCACAAGCAAAGCAAAATTATAATGCAAATATTATAGATAAACTTACTTTTCCAGCCATTTCCACTGTAAAAAACGGGAAAAATACACACTTTCTTGGTAAGCTTCAAAAGGTCTTTTGCTTAGATATTCATGGACAATTCTAGCAACAGGGAAGAAAAAAAAATAAATCAATCTTATACTGAAAAAAAAAAATTAATCAGGAGGTGTTATCCATTTATTAAAATATACATATCAATGTAGCTGAAGGCAGAAAAACATTATCACTGTGCTTTACAATGGTTTTAATGTAGATGTCTCACGAAATGAGTACATGTCACAGATAATTGTTCCTGTCAAAACACTAGGGAGTGCTAAACTATTGTTATTTATTGCAACTAGAACATTTGACCTCTGCATTCTCATTGTCTGCAAGTCCACCTAAACATCAGCCTGTCGATAGCTTTGCAATGTGCATAGGACCCCACAAATATGACCTCTGAAAGATATTTACAGGAAAGTACCTACAAGTTTTCATACATTCTTTGGAGACTAAGTTAAAATTTATTCTAGAATTTGAAAGTGAAATACCATAACTGCCATATTCCAAACTGAACAGAAGGTACCTTATCTTTGCTCTTAAACTAAATACACTGAGGGGAAGAGTTGTGGGAAGAAAAAGTGAAAATTCAAACTGTATTTAGATTGTTATTGGACAGAGGAAAGGGGATGACCTCCCCGACAGATCCTCCATTTGAGACATGTTTTACTAGGCGTTCTCACCCTCCTTTTCAATCTTATAATCTCAGGTTGTCATAAAGTATGATTATTTTTGTTGCTGCGGAAATGACCCAAGCAGTGACAAAACGGGTTGTAATCCTTCAGACATGATCAAGCATGCCTTGAAGAACCAGTAATATTAGAAACATCAAGTCTTTAGAAAGATATGCAACACTGGTAAACATGTACCATCCCTCCAAGAAAACCCTTTGCTGCTGCTGCTGTGTGAAATACCACTTCATGACTTCAGAACGAAATCAAGTTGTATTTGTTTGTGTTAACTATCATGATCGATCCTCTAATCAGCCATCTTTATGAATATAACTGTTGGCCTCACTTCAACCCATCTGCAAGAACCATAAATTGTGTAAAATTGTTCAGAAACTTATCAAGCTCTAGTTTATAAACTTCATTTTTTTTCCATGTACCTTCATAATGGAAGAGAAGTCTCTCAAAAGCTAAAAATACAATAAAGAGAAATATTATTCTACCTTAAAGAATAGTTGGTAGCAGATAATAGTGTGATTTTATGCAAAAATACCATTAATTAAAAAGCTCTGCAAAAAATCAAACTCCTACATCACATCTGAAGAAAATCTAGTCCTTTAAAAAAAATCTGCTTCACATTTCTTACCTACACTCATTCCAGAGATCAAATGCACTCCTGGGTGTAATAACTTTCATTTCTCTCAGAAACACACAATTTTTTTCTCTTGTGATACTGAAACTTAGCACGATGGGTTTTTAACTTACCTAGTACAGTCCATAAAGAGATCCTTGGAAGGGTTCTTTTCCAGCCTTGCTTTACACTCATTTACTGTTTCCTGAGGTATTTCTGGCAAGTGTGCTGCAGACTTTGCATAATTAAAAAAAAAAAAAAAAAAGAAAAAAAAAGGCAACAATGAAAGCAATTTTGTAAATCCATTAAATGAATAAAAGTTTTGTGTTAGAAGTGAAATGAAATCTGCTAATACAGGAGAAGGAAAGGAATTGTTTGGCTAAAAAGAAAACCAAGAAAGTAATACTCAGGCAACATTTTTATGTGTTCCCTATTACAGAAAAATGCACTGAAAGCTATTACAGTTATTTACTATTTCTGAATCTGAGGAAACAAACTTGGCAATAAGTAAAATTGCTTTTCCCTTCTGTAAGTCTACCACCACAAAAGCAAGTTATCTGTTTGGTTTGGCAGGATGGAAGAAAGGGGTAAGAAACACACAATTTGGGAAACTATTTCAAACCAACCTAAGGAAACGTTTTTTTGCAAAAACTGCATGTGACTTATGGTCCCAAAGAAACTCTTATCTGCTCTTAAGGCATCTGCAAACCTTAATTTGGAGTGAAGCCTTCTCAAGATGACCAAAATAAGAGAACGAGCATCAATTCATAGAAAGCAAACATCTAATTATAAATCCACAGAAAAGCTTATATTGGACACCAAAGATCAGACTCTTAAAACTCAATCAGTGCAATCCCATATATGCTAAAGATCAGCTATTAATGATCTACATGCAATATACAAAGAAACAGACTGCTACAGAACAAAACAAAACAAAACAGCATTTCACTATGTGAAAAACTGCAGCAATTCTGAAAATTTACAGCAAACCAACCAAGGCCCCACAGGAATCTGAAAGAAGCCTGAGAATTTCAGTAATTCCTCATTCTTATGTCATCAGACTACAAAACTCTTGAGTTAACTTGTTTATAGCTTTTTTAGGTGCTAAATGAGTTTGTTTAAAAATATATCTTTACTTGACACCAGTACTCTAATTAAAAACATAGAAGAATAAATCATCTTATAAGCAGAGATTAGTCAAGGTTTCTACTCAAGTTGCTAAGTCTCACAATTTTAGGAGTTAGCACAGTCTTCAGAAAAGCAAAAATGCGACTAAGGAAATTTCCAAGTTGATTTACCAAAAATGACACGGTCACTAAGAACTGTATTTATCTGACATTTCCAAAACACTTGAGAAAATATGTTGCAATGTAATATATTTACCCCATTAGTGAAGTACGTCTCTAAAACTTGCAGGCCACAGTCTATACGCTTTTCATCTGAAGATACCTCATATTCTGCCTAGGGGAATTGAATTGAAAATTAAATTTCATTCAGAGCTATTTGGCACTATGGTCTTTTACATGATGCAAGGTAAATTTTATCAAGAATAATACAATGCTCCTAATATAAAAGGAACTGAAGGCTCTCATTTTTAAAAATCTCTTTAAAGATGTTTAGGCTAACGTAGTGAAGCATACATGAACAGTCTTAAAAAAAGGCACATGGAATTTAATTTTTGGAAAACAGATGAAAACTAACAGTCTAAATGTGATTACAGAAACTGCATGCTAGAGGAAAAATTAGATCAATTACAATGGAATAGTATTTATGTAGTATTATAGGACAGAATGATCCAGATAATTAAATAAGAGTCCAATAATCAGCTTTTTCCTCGCTGTGTGGGGTTTTTTTTCCTTCATGTATGTTCCTTTACTACAGTCTTGGGTAAAACTAATAAAACTACTATTTTCAACAAGGTCATGTTAAATGGAAATAAGTAAGATCTAAACCAACACCTGGTTCATTCTTTAAGAAAATAAAATGAAGCAGATACAAAATTTTGTGAAGCTTTTGACTTAGGATACTGTGATGTAGAAAAAAACATGGTGCAATGCAGTGGTTTTTGGAGATTAACAACTGGTAGCTTAACAGATCTTCAGAGGTAGATACTTATGAAAAACAAACAACTGAACACATCCTAGTATCAGAAAACTTCAAGGACTACTCACTATTAATAATTTTAAGGAATAATCTAGAAGCAGGCATCAAAAGTTACTACATTTCAAGACAACACAGATCTGGGGAAAGATGAATTTGTGAAGAGCAATCTCAAACAGCAACCTGTAATAGCTTCATAAACTAGGCCAACTCAAAGCTGATTTCATACCTTAGAATGTAAATGAATGCACCTAGGAACAAAGAATACATGACAGAACTCCAGAATGGAGGACTACATCACACTAAATATTAGTTTGGTTGATTGGAGCAACAATCATTAAAAAACTCACAGGAAGTTCCCAGTGATTGACCTGATCAGAAGAGAAGTTACATACCTTTATAAAGAAAACTAAAATACTGAAAAATTACAAGAACCAAACCCCCACACAATACTGGAAATAACAGAATTCCTGAACTCTAGTTCTGTAGTTAAATGCAGCTAACCCACACTGACTCACTGCTAAGTCATCAACATCTTTTTCTGCAGAAACATTATGGTATTAACCACTTCAGCACAGTACTTAAATCCGTAAACAATTGTAAGCCACTGTTTTAGTTGTTTTAATTCTACAACACTCAGTCTAATGCTAAGGAATTATTCTGCAACTACCAAACAACCTGAGCAGATCAGAAAACTTAACCAACCACAGCAGTGCAGTTACCACCTTTAACATCTTCAATTATGCCCAGGTAGTCACTGATTTCATAGAGTCAGGCATACTGTTTTAAGCAACGAATGTTTAAAAGGAAGTTTAAGAGACAGCCTTGTCAACTAATTTCTGTTACTCACAGAGCTTAAGAGGAAAGTTTGAGCTGTCACCCATTCCTTTTTATACTTGAGCAACCTTGTCCCCAGCTAGTGAAATGAGTCACTAGATGATTGGATAACTGTAATTCCTCGCTTTAATTTCTGTCCCTTTTAATTTAGTTATTTCACAACTTTCTGTAAAGTCAAGCTGACTCCAGACTTTAAGGTCACACCCTGTCACAAGTTAAAGCTTACCAGCCTTAGCATTCCAGTACAGGTAGACAACATAGCATTGTACTACCTTGATTCTGCCATTTTGGCCTCCTGGAATAATCATGCTACTGAAATTGCATAGCTCCATATAAGACAGTCAGAAAACTCTTAATTAAGAGGCAAGGCTGTTAAGACTATGGCATTTTATGGCAAAAAGCTTATTTTCAGAGAGATTAATCCTAAAATGCATTAAAAAGTAAAAAATAAAAAGCTGGCAAAAACCAGGTAAAAATCCCACAACCTCAGCCTTTCCCTTCACAAAACCAACAAAAAGAACAATCCCTCAATCCAATTACAAAAAAAGCTTGAACAAGCTTGCTGTAGACCAGACCAGAAAAGGACTAACTTAGGAACTATCTGCAAGAAATAGCAGGTATTTTACCTCACTTCCTCAATCAAGACGGCATACTAGCTTACAAGAGCAAGTGTAGGGTCCTGCACCTGGGGAGGAAGAACCACACACACCAACATAGGTTAGGGGTGGACCAGCTGCAAAGCAGGATCTGGGACTCCTGGTAGATAGTAAATTATCCATGAGCCAGAAATGTGCCTTTGTTGCCAAGAAAGCCAGTGGAATCCTGGGATGCATAAGGAAGAATGTGGCCAGTAGGTTGAAGGAAGTCATTCTCCCCTTCTACTCTGCCCTGGTGAGGCCACATCTGGAGAAATGGGTCCAGCTCTGGGCTCCCCAGTTCAAGAGACAGGGAACTGCTGGAAAGAACCCAGCAGAGGGCAACAAAGATGACTGGGGAATTGGAGCACCTCCCTTAGGAGGAAAGCCTGAGAGAGCTGGGACTCCTTAGTCTGAAGAAGGCTGAGGAGAGACCTTATTAATGCCTACACGTTTCTTCTCACAGGTAATTAGCAATAGAACAAGAGGGAATGGCTTCAAGCTGCAACAGGGTAGGTTTAGACAGGAGATTAGGAAAAAAAAATTTCACAGAAAGAGTGGTTAGACACTGGAATAGGCTGCCTATGAAGGTGGTTGAGTCACCATCCCTGGATGTGTTTAAGGATCATTTGGATGTGGTGTTGGTGGATATGGTTTAGGGGAGAACTTTGTTGAGTAGAAATGATGGTTGGTCTCAGTGATCCCAAGGGTCTTTTCCAACCTGAATGGTTCTACGATTCTAAGTATCTAAAGGGTGAGTGCAAGGAGGATTGAGCCAGACTCCCTTCAGCAGTTCCCAGTGACAAGACAAGGGGCAAGGGGCACAAGCTGGAACATGGGAAGTTCCATTTAAACATGAGGAAAAACTTTGTTGCAGTGAGGGTGACAGAGCACTGGAACAGGCTGCCCAGGGGGGTTGTGGAGGCCCCTTTTCTGGAGATAGTCAAGACCCCTGTGGATGCAATCCTGAGTAATGTGCTCTAAGGGATCCTGCTTTAGCAGGGGAGTTGGACTAGATTATCTCCAGAGGTCCCTTCCAACTCTGACAGTTCTGTGATTCTGTGATTTTCAGATCATGAGAGTCATTCATTACAGATTATCTTGTTCTTAAGAGAATTCCATTTCAGTCATTTCCAGACATACTTTTTCACCTTGATTTTTCAAATTACAGTTAAAAGAAGAAAAAGTTAATTGTGAAAGCAACCCTTACCTCACATTATCTCAACTAACGCAGACTTTGTTAAATCACTGAAGTGTTGCAAGCGACATAACTCTATAGGTTACATATTTCAAAACAATTCAAAATTTTCATTTAGTGTAAAACACAGTTACTTTTTAGAGACAATTTCACCTGAAAAAGACATGTCTACCTTAGTCATGCCTGAGATTTTTTTTTCTCCTTTGTGCTGCCAAAGATTTTGTTACTGTTTATCTAAGCTTTTAAGGATTAAAAATGTGTATGGAAGTTGTAGCCATTAAGGGTCCATCCACAGTTGTCAGTGGTCTCGTCATTGTTAATTGCTCATTAAAGGCTTTGATTTACATTCACTTCAGGATATTTAGCTCCACTGTTCTGGATTTCCATGTGATACATTCCATGTCTCCAACTGTCAAACTGAGCCCTGTAATTCAGTGCTAGAAAAGCTCTTAAGAGTCACACAAGTATGGTGAGATGCACCTGGGGAGTAAGCCTAATTAATTGCATAAAGATTCATTGACAAATGTAAGGCAATCCTACCTACTTGACGCTAAAGTTTCTTTTTAGTTGATCAAGTGCCTCACTTTATACTCCCATAGGGGGAAAATATGATAAAGTGGGGGGCACAGCAATAAGCCCATGTACTTCCTTATACCCTGCACCTTTCAGAGCCATCTTGCATTCTAATACTGTACTTTGGGATGCATGTAAGCAGCAGCACACTTCTTCTACACTACTGCTATCTTTGATCATTTTTTTCCTGAATATAAGAACAAAAATGGGTGGGATATGGAAAACGCTTCTTTTTGCAAAAATCTCCATTTAAGACTTTATCTTACTGCTCTTGGATTAACTCTGAGGCACAAAAAATAAAAAGCTCTGAGCTTTTTTATTCTCTTGTTTTAAGGACTGTTGTGTGCCTGTCTACTCTTCTCATTACTTTCCCCTCCCCATGAGGGTTTTCTCTGAGGAGTTTTACAAAACATGGCTGCAGGCACACTTCCTTCCTCCCCTCATTCTTTAGCATTAGATACCAAGATGCAAATGCATCAAGACAAAATACACTTCCTTTTCCCTTGGTCTCTAAAATCTGGTTTCCCTCTTTCCATAGACGGTTCCCTAAATTTCCATCTCCATTGTGTTTTTTTTTAATTAGCACATTCTGTCTAGCCTCGGGCTTCCATGCAAGTTGCAACATTTTCAAGTCTATGTTTACAACATTTTCAAGTCTGAGTATCACAAGTAATAAACGTACACACATCCTTTTAGGCTCAAGTAGTCAGGCAACAAGTCTTTCTAAAACTGTCTCTTGTTCCCCTCATGCCCTTTCTTGTAGTTCTGATCATGCCAAGACAGCAGAGATTTTATAATTTCCCTTTAAGAACACAGAGAGAGTTTTTTGATACTCATCAAAACGTTACAGCTTTACAGGTGGCAAAGAGTAAATTGCACTATATTTTCATGGATGCAGCATCACTGAACAGATGTGTTTAGAGACAATTAATATTCTAGAAAACTGTTGTGTGTTAACCCTGATAGGCAGCTAAGCCCCACACGACCACTTGCTCACTCCTCCCGTGATAATCAGAAGAGAAACTTACAGGTTGAGGAAAAGACAGTTTAACAGATAAAGCAAAGCTGCATGCACGAGCAAAACAAAATAAGGAATTCATTTGCATCTTCTCATCAGCTGGCAGATGCTTAGCCATTTCCAGGAAAGCAGGGCTTCATCATGCATAACAGCTACTTGGCAAGACTAACACAGTAACTCTTAACTTCCTCCCTTCCTCTTTCTTTCCTCCAGCTCTTATTGCTGAGCATGGTGTGATACCATA
Organism: Chaetura pelagica; assembly: GCF_000747805.2. Classification (NCBI taxonomy): domain Eukaryota; kingdom Metazoa; phylum Chordata; class Aves; order Apodiformes; family Apodidae; genus Chaetura; species Chaetura pelagica. The sequence continues at coordinate 3,854,349 of NW_009953655.1, read as the reverse complement.
TGGGATATCCCTTTGGTCAGATGGAATCAGCTGTCCTGGTCGTATGCCCAGTCTACTCACTGTTGGGGTAGCGTGAGAAATATAGAAGGCCCTCTGTAATCACTGTTCAGCAATAAGTAAAACATCCTTGTTATCAACACTGTTTTGGTCTAAAACCAAAACATAGCACAGCACGAGCTACAATGTAGAAAATTAACTCTATCCCAGCCAAAACCAGCACAGAAATCAAACTTTTTACAAACAAAAATGTATAAGCTTATGCCTACTCCTATTCATCTCCAGTTTCTTACTGCTTACCACTGCATCCAGAAATTCAATGCATCTTTTCAAATCTGGTCTGGAATCACAGAACTGTCTGAAGAGAAGTCTTCCTATGGGCTGTTTGTCACAAAGTTGGTTATAGTCTCTTTCTGAGAAAGAAATAATAAGTGTGTATATTTGTTTATTTTTATTTTTGGCATAAGTTACTCCTTACTCCCAGTTAACACCACCAAAATGTTACCCTTCCCTTCTCAAAAAGAAAAATAATAAAATCAGGCAGACCATACTGCAGGACACGTACCGATTGAGCATCTGATACCTTCACAGTGACTAACAGGTGGCAACTTCAGCATCTCTTTCCATTTTTTACTACGCCCACTCCGTTTGCCTACAAGAAGAGTATGAGTAATGTAAAACACAATCCAAATAAAATTAAACATAACATTAACAGCATAAAATTAGATACCTTCTGCACAGATATGTCAGACCACTTTTCATGCCTACAAAGAAATTAATCATCAAGGATACCCAAATCAACAAATTTGATACAGAAGAACTTTTACATAAAACACTAACAAATGCAGAAAGTCTCCTGCAATACAAATTTTTTGCATCTTTTCTGTGCATACAGAATATCTCTGCAGAGACAAGGCAAATATTTAGGTATCCAAACCATTACAAACAAAACTGAAACATCAAAGACAAGATAAAAAAAAAGTTGAGAATTCTCTCTCAACTATGGTGATGAATGGAAGACATTAAGTTGAGGAAAAAAATACATGTAACAAAGTCCTTAAACACATTTTTGGATTATCAAGTTGTACATAAATATTCTCTTTCCTTTTTTAAGAGCAGAAATAGTAATAAAAGTAGACGCCACTAATAATCGAGTGGGCATTGCTCAAATACACACCATTTATTCCAGACTATAGGAAGATACAGAATATCAGTAAGAACTTAGCAGTTGTAGAATTCAGATCTTTTCAGTGCTTCAGATTCCACAGCACCAGTACTAAAATAATTTTCAGAACTACTACAGTATTTTTCCCATTGTTTCTCAAAAAAAACCCCCAAAACTTGTGTGCTTCATTTTCTAAGTTAAATTGGAATTTTAGCATGTTTGACCTGAAGAAGACAATTCCAGTTACAGAAGACATCCATACTTATCAAAAAAAAGCAAAGAGACAAATACAGGAACACAATATTTTTTAATTGCAAAATATTTCAGTGGAAGAATCATTTTTGTGGGGCAAAATATTTTAGAAGATGTTTTTAGTGAGTGATATGGCCAGATGCATTTCCACATGAGAGAACAGTAGCAAAACTGCATAGAAATTTTCTAACTGTACCAAAGCAGCACATATCATTAACCACAATGGGAGAGAAAGGAAGGGAGTTACCCCATGTAACCCGAATAGAAACCAAGCAGCAAACAGTACTCAGCTCATTCAGAGTTAAATCATTAGAGAGAAAGGAACTAATTTTCAGAATAACAAAATACATATTTTAAAAAAAACCAACTACCTCAATCAAACATACAGCTCCTTGAACAGTTCCACCATTGCAGGCAGAACAGTTCCATCTTAGTGTACCTTAGCTCATATAAAATTTACATTATCTTTGCTAACAGGACATCTAACTCTGCTGTTGCAGCAAATCATTCTCAACTCTATCACTAGAAAAGTAAATACATAATGAATACCAAACCTTAAAAAGCTGGCTTGCAGAGATTCTTTGAACTGATACCTACTCTCTAGAAAACCTTCGGCACTTTATTACCTAATGTTGCTTTGTCATTTACCTTCCAAAATATTGTAGAACACAAATCTCTTTAATCTACTTCCCACCCTTATACTTCATGCAGTACCAAAACTAATCATGAAGGTGTAACTACCAGTATCATTAAAACAAACTCTAATTACTGTAACAAAATATTTTTAACCATGGATCTGAAAAATACACTAAGCTGTAAGGTCCACAGAAGGTAAATTTCTTATATTAGAAACTGTTCAGAAAGACTTATTTTTGCTTGACACAAGACAATCAGTATTGACCAAAAATGATAAACTGACACAAATTCATACCACAGTCCTGTTCGTAAAAAGTAAAACTGAACTGTGATATACACCAAGTACATCATCCTTTGAAGAGCAGTCGAAGAGAAAAAAAATAATTTAAAAACCCAGCAAAAAAAAGAGGATCACTGGCGCATTACACTTCAAGTCCAACATATTTTGTCTCAAATATTTGGCCAGCTACTTTTGATGTGACCATTGTGAGACACTGGCACAGGTTGCCCAGGGAAGTTGTGGGCACCCCCTTCCCATGCAGGGAATTGGAACTAGGTGATTTGTAAGGTCCCATCCAACTCAAACCATTCCATGATTCACTTTACAAAGAGAGACCTCATGCTAGAACGCAACTGAATTCACCATCCTATAGAAGTCAATAAAGACTACATATAATGTATTAATGATATACAAAAAACAAGTGCTTAGTAGTATCAACTAAACATGCTCTCTCTTCTCTGACCTTCTATTTACAGTAAAAGCACAGAAAGTCTGTATATCCCAATAATGTAAAGAGAAGGCATGACCTACATCACTTACAGAGAAATTAGCCATTTCTGGTAAAAGGTATGGGAGAGGGCCAATTTGTTTGTCATATTATGCCCTAATTGCAAAATCCTTTTCCATTTCTGAGGCAGTTTAAAAGAAGTATCAAATCAAATTATAATAGTTGTGGTTTGTAAGTGTCTTAATATTGATTTCAGAGCTTCTGTTCAGGATTTCATTCTAAAATGCTTCAGATAAAATTCTTCCAGAAAGACCAACAGCTTATTTTCTGACACTGCAGCAACAAAGCCATTAGGTTAATCTGCTTTATGGTTGACCTCTGTGGTTCAGATGAAATACCACTTTTGCCTCTTTCATATGTAATTGCTGGCTAGAACAATGTGCAACTTGAAGCAACTCCTCTTTTACAAAGAGAAGGGTGAATGCAGCAATATACCATTACAATAAGGAAACACTGCAACTGCATTTTTGGGTACGTAAGTATCCTGGTTTGAGCCAGGATGAAGCCAGTTTTCTTCAGTGAACTTACCTTCTTCTCCTCCCCAGATTACTTCTTAGTTAGAATTTCAGCATTTACCTCCTTACATGTTTTGGCTTCTTAAAAAGATATGTACTAAATTCAATTAGGTCATTGCATTAGAATACAATATGCTATGAGAGAGATTTTGAGATGTTCCCATTTTTCAACTTTTTTTTTACAATTTCAGAGAAGCATTTGTAACTTTTGTAAGGCAAGATTGTTGCCTTGTTCATCAGTAAAAACACAAAGAGACACTGCCGTGTCAAAACAAAGCCATCTGGTGTAGAAACAGATTTAGACAATTAAGAGCATTTTTCAAATCATCACATGGACTTCCCACAGTCACAGTGATATTCCTTACAGGCAGGATTCATAGCATAATTTTCATTTCACTGAGTATAATGTTCAACGAACATTATTAAGTCAGTTTTCCTTGAGATAGAAAGTTTGAATTCCCTCCCACAGAATGAAAATAGTGAGAAGCATTGTACTATCTATGGCTAATGAATGTATACTGACTACAGGCTGTGCACACTACAGTGCTATGATTCAGTGGCTACTACATTGACACTGAGATCCTGTCACTGAGTTGTTCAGGGACCTCAGTGTTTCACTCTTCCTGTCTGTAAAGGGTAAGTAACGTCTCTGTGGTTGAGAAGCACAGCTATTCAGCATTAGGGGTGCATGATTGCTACATCATTCTTGCAAAACTGATTCCACAAACCAGATTGTCAGATACCAGCTGAGAAATTCATACCAGACCACACCCAGATAAGCTCTGAAAGCATCAAACGTCAACAAGAAGACAACCTAGAGCACACCCTTAACTGTATAAATGAATCGACTGGCTAAAAGAAAAATACAGAAGAATTTTCCTTCAAAACACTCACAATAAGGATTAAAACCTGTCATTGAAAAATCAAAACACTCCTGTTTAACTATGGCCTTGTGTCACAAAGACACTTGTAAACACTGCCTACTAAGTAACAAATATTGATGGTATGCCCTTACTGTGCAAGACCCACCTTCAAGACACAAAATACTGTGGAATTGACACCTCAGGTCTTCAGATCAGAATGGTAACACTAAAGTACCACTAAATTCAGGTTAGGAGACAAGTTCACACACATCATCACTTGAGGAAGGCTGTCATGCTTCCGATTCCAGAGATAGCTCCTATTGTACTGCTTTGTGGGGTCTCTGCTACCTTCTCCATTGCGCAGGTCAAATAGATGTTTTGACATCTCAGCTCCTTGAAAAACAAGCCCAGCCACAACTTAACAACTAGGTTTATCAGAGTGGCATCTCCTCTAAATGCAGAAAGATATGTATTTTTCCCAGAAATACAACACATACAATTTAGGTGCCTTTCAGGAATTTTATCAGAATCTCCTAGCTGAAAATTCAGGTTTCAAAACAGGGCAGGTACCTAATTCTTCAGTGCTACAAAGGCCAAGGCACTTCTGAATGCAAAGAGAAGAAAAAATGCCAGCAGTTCAATAAATAAACAAATAAAAGATACCTATAGATCACAGATTGTTATGGTATTTTTAAGATAATATTCCTCATACTCCTGCATTCAAGTGCTTAAGAATTGGACTTCAGCAAGGTAATGCAGGAGTCCTCTTGCTCATTTGACTGTTAGAGCAGTAACACTGTAAGCAGTTAAAAACCCCAGGTATCTATGTGAACGTTTGTGCAGCTTGTTTATATGCACAATCATTTATTGTTCCCACAGCTATAACCACTTGAACAACTGGTTCTTCCCATCAGCTCTATCTACAATGCCAGTAATCATGTGCACATTTAAGAATGCCAGTGCATACATGCTGAACAGCTTGTGCACCTCTTCAGAAATTTGGTAAGAAAGCCTTCTATCAACTTAAGTAAATGTAACTAATCTAAATACGAATTAATTGACCTAATCTTCC